>NC_044909.1:580939-741542 GCF_001633185.2 Quercus lobata | reverse complement strand
AAAAAAAAAAAAAAAATTTCCATAGAACTCGAGTCTATGAAACTCGAGTTCTACTGGAAAAAACAGAGGAAAACAGAGCAACCCTCTTGGACCTCTCTGAGTAAACAGAGCAAAACCAAGGAAAAAATTTTTTCTAGTGGAACTCGAGTCTATGAAACTCGAGTTCTACTGGAAAAAATAGAGCAAAACAGAGCACCCTATTGGACCTCTCTAAGTAAACAGAGCAAATTGAAGAAAAAAAATTTTCCAGTGGAACTCGAGTCTATGAAACTCGAGTTCCACTGGAAAAAACAGAGCAAAACAGAGCAACCCTATTGGACCTCTCTGAGTAAACAGAGCAAAACGAAGGGAAAAAATTTTCCACGGGAACTCGAGTCTATGAAACTCGAGTTCCACTGGAAAAAACAGAGCAACCTATTGGACCTCTCGGAGTAAACAGAGCAAAACAAAGAAATAAATGAAATCTGGAACTCGAGTCTATAAAACTCGAGTTTTAGTATTTGATTCTCGAGTTTTATAGACTCGAGTTCCCCTGGAAAATTTTTTATTTTATTTATTTAATTTTGTTAAAGAGAGGAACTCGAGTCTTATATACTCGAGTTCCATGAGGATTGAAATTTTTTTATTTTTTTATTTAATTTTGTTAAAGAGAGGAACTCGAGCCTTATAGACTCGAGTTCCATGAGGATTGAAAATTTTTTATTTTTTTTATTTAATTTTGTTAAAATTTTTTATTTTATTTTTTTAATTTTGTTAAAGAGAGGAACTTTTATGAGGATTGAAAATTTTTTATTTTTTAATTTAATTTTGTTAAAATTTTTTATTTTATTTATTTAATTTTGTTAAAGAGAGGAACTCGAGTCTTATAGACTTGAGTTCCATGAGGATTGAAATTTTTTTATTTTTTTATTTAATTTTGTTAAAATTTTTTATTTTATTTATTTAATTTTGTTAAAGGTGACAATTGTTGTTCTTCTCTAGAAATTAGCTTTTTAGAACTTTTGAAGGGAAAAAGTTCTGTTTATGTTTTGTAATTTTGTTTTTAACCACTTGGCCTCCTTTTATGTGGAGTAGATGTGTACACTGGGATTTTTTTATTTTTATTTTTCTTTTTAACTTTAATTGATTGAGCTCCTGTGTTACCCAAACCCCAATGCCAATACTATTAACTCTAAATTATATAATAAATACACGTTTCATAAATGGTCCTCCTCATGGAAGTAGCTTTTGCCGCACTCAGTCTTCAATTAATTGGAATCACCGGCTCCTATATTGTTATGCCTTCCAGCTAGCATTATTGCTAGGTTATATTTAGATACTTTGCATATGACTGATCATTTTAAATTCATATATACTCTAGATTCGATTATGAAATTTTAAAATTTTTATGCGCATTGTAACCTGTAGATGCATTGCATTGAATAAACTATTCCACTCCATAACACCAAATGAGTGCTTTTGACAATATAGTGAAATGATCTTAACTCCAAATAATATGAGACACAAGGTTTTGATCCAAAAAATGTGTCAACTACATAGTTCTCTCTATACAAAACATAAAATTCCTGCCAATCAAGGCTTAAATATCCACATCTCAATACATTGTTCTCTCTATACAAAATTTGCAATCACACTAAGAAATGGCACGGAAAAGAAAGTTATCCACCCTTTTAAGACGGTAACCAAACCAAGATAAGGTGGCAATGACAATGTTGGTCTAAAATCCCCCCATTCAACTTCCAACTGTCAGGCATTGGAGATGGCTTGAGAGAGTCCTTTGAAATCGTCATGATGGTACCTAATACAAATCACAAACAGAATTTTATCACATTTCCCATATAATGCAAAAACAAAAATCTATCATTCATATATTTATCAATTTAATTAATTATATAGTTTTTGCAAACTATTTAGTTTCTTTACAAAGAAAACGAGGCCAAGAATACTAGCTAAGTAATAGAAAAAAGAAATAAATATTTGCAAGAGCCTCTTTGAAATAATACCATCATTCAGTATTGCGATTATCAAAAGCATGAAAGGTGGGAACTTATCTTCCCATATCAAAGCTAGAAGCACAAAACCAAGCTGCAAAAAGGTTGCGTTAACGAATTATAAGAAAGTTGAAACCAAAAAGCAAGAATTAAACCTTTAGCCAGACCAGCTAGTGAAAATGAACTAAACAATATCAGTTTTAAATGCAAAATACTCCTAGCTTACCAATGTCCTTATGGTTATGGAGATAGCATATATCTGTATATTCATGCAAGCTAATTAGTTTTACCATTAAACAAAAAATATATACAAACAAAACTATGGAAAAAACACATGACAACTTATGTGTAACAATCATGTTTGGTACTACAAAAGTTTCTGATATATTTTGCATGCTTATCGCGTAGACATAAAAATGACAAGTAACAACTTTAAGTCTAGGAATCAACCTTCCAGGGTGATATTGAGAAGCAAGTTCTTGTTTGAGCTTATGAAATGGGAAAAGCACTTGCTTTTCAGCGTACGATCCTGAATTTGAAGGAGGTTCACACTTTAGATGAATATCAAATGTAAATCCAACTTACATTATTTATGTCTTTATCAATTTTTCCCTGGTCGATGCATCTTCTGGCGCTCATGCATACGGTGCTGAAGCAAATGCATCTTCTGCATCGAATGTTGACGAGCTTCATCAAGAAATCTCAGTTCGTTCAGTAGTAGTCATAATTCCATTGATTATTGTGTGGACACACACACATATTCCTTGGAGTATTTTCTAGAAAATCCATAGAGGAGGTACAAGAGAAGAAGATGTTGCTGGAAAAGCTACAAGTCAGAATGAATGAAGCAGAAGCAAAGGCCAACAAGCTTAAAGTGTCATTGGAGAATCTATGTGGTATACTAACAAGGTTTTTACATTTCATATTTTGTTTTTATTATAAATAATTCCAATCATTGAGGACATTTTTCTTCCATAATAATATGTTAGAGCTCAATCAGACGATGGGAAATATCTATCGTAGGAAAAAGCAGAACATGATCTGATAAAGCTTGAACAAGCCCTGCATGATGAAGAAGCGGTCTGCCTTCTTTTCCTGGACTCTTCACCTTCCAATGCTTCAAGAGGGTTGATATAACAGTGATATTTGTGCCTACAAATAAAGCAATAATTCTAATCAAAACCCAATGCAATTGAAATTTTGAATATGTATGTCATAATAGTTTTTTTTTTCAAAACATTGAATGTAATATTTGCCTAAAACGAGTATGTTTCTCAATGAAGGAATACAACTGGCTGCAACGTCGTAGTACTAAGTGCACAAAACTTAGTTATATTTGTGGGATTTTTCAGTGGTTAAGGTTGAACCCACAACTACTTTTGGTGAAAGGCACTTGTCATTGCAACAAGGCTTGACCACTAGTGCAACTGCTAATTCAGACCACTAGAGCAAGGCTTGATTCAAGGCACGATTTATATGTGCAACTGCTAATTCTCACTCTTAACATTTTCAAAACGCATTATTAAAAGAAATTAATTTTAAAAGCCAATCGACCATACCTTAACCCTTTTCAAAAGATCTTTTGCATTATTGTCATGCTTGAAGTGTTCTCTTACACGCTACAAATAGACAGAACAAAGATGGTAGAGCACAAAATTTAGGAATTTGATGATTTATAGGGTCCCTTGAGCATACTTTGCAATAGCCTCATAGTGTCCAAAAATTCACCCTATGTTTGGATGGGGCAGTTCCAAACTTACCCTAAAGGATGTGGGCCAATGAAATTAAGGTCCTACCAATTTAATCATATCAACATGGTAATGGGTTGCAGAAGTCGAACATCATTTATCCAAAATGTGTAAAGTAGTGGCATGACTCCCCAAAGTGATGGGGAATCAATCTACCTAAGAGGCATTAATTAGAGCTAAATGGATAAAAGGAAACAACATACCTCTAGTATTTTATTGAAAGCCTTTGCCAAGGCTGGTTTAATATCAGCGAGATGTAGCTTTCCACTTTCATAGTAAGCAACCAATTCTTCAAAGCTTTCGAACCTCTTGGATTGTAGAGAAAATTTACATTGCAAGAAAACAATCTGAGTTACTATTCCCAATGGAAAATGATTTTGGAAAAATGGCGCAAGCAACTATAGGTCTATTCTTAAGGAGCACGGACTTTGAACAAGATGCAAGGGTTGACATGCATGTGAAAAGGCAGATGTCGTACCATTAACTAAATAAAATAAGTAAAGCTTTCATAATAAAATCCTTATGACTTACTTGTCACCACCATTCTTTGCACTGCGCTCTACTACAAACTTTTTAAACCAAGGTAAAATGAGGTACTTCACATACTCCAAGCATGGATTCCCTTCCACAATATCTGGAGGACAGTATGCTCTCTTTATCTTCAAATTTACTTTCGCCTACAACATGGAGGCAGACTAAATCTAAGGTTAACCTAGTTTATAATCCAGTATCATTATGCTATGCGCAACTAATAAAGAAAACACTATGTAGCCCCCTATATGGCAATTTGATACCCCTATACATGCACCCTACCTCGTCATCTTCCATAAAAGTTGAAGATAGTGGATCACTTTTCGACATCTTCTCCTGACCTTGTTGTAAACTGGGTAACATGTTTGTAAATGACCAGTAAGCAAAACAAATAAAGACCACACATAAGCACATTGCATGCATGGGTAGTGCATTTGTGCTGCAGTGAACTCGTCCTCATCACTTCGACCTATAATGTGACCACACCTTCAGCAAAATATAATAGAAGTAAAAATAACGACTACATCACCAGCATATTAAAGTAATAATAATAATAATCATCATACCATAATTCACGTTTTTGTCCTTGAAACCGTATTCCTTTGTGCTATATCCATCACAAGAGGCTAGTACTCATGAGCTTGATTCGGTTTATCTCGTTCGACGACCGCAGAAACTCCACCTTCCCTCCATCAGTATCCATCCCAACGGCCTTCCAAATCTGAATGAGGTAGCGCCCAACAACATCAATTTTCTTCAACTGACCTCCCAGTAGATTGGTTAGCTTGGCAAACCAATCTACAATCCATATTTTCACTCTACACCCAGCAGATGTCAACTTGTTCACATTTATTTCTAATAAAAACAAAATATGAAATGTAAAAACCTTGTTAGTATACCACATAGATTCTCCAATGACACTTTAAGCTTGTTGGCCTTTGCTTCTGCTTCATTCATTCTGACTTGTAGCTTTTCTAGCAACATCTTCTTCTCTTGTACATCCTCTTTGGATTTTCTTGAAAATACTCCAAGGAATATGTGTGTGTGTCCACACAATAATCAATGGAATTATGACTACTGCTGAACGAACTGAGATTTCTTGATGAAGCTCGTCAACATTCGATGCAGAAGATGCATTTGCTTTAGCACCGTATGCATGAGCGCCAGAAGATGCATCGAGCAGGAAAAATTTGATAAAATTTAAAGGACCTGCATAGTCCAGCCCATAACAGACCTGCAGATTCTAGCCCATAAAGGACCTGCATTTGGGAAGTTAAAGGAATAAAGTTTAAAACAAATTTATGCAATAGGTCTTCCATGAAATAAGAAAAATCAAAAGAATTTAGTTATTACATAATAATGCAATAAGTATGGGATAAAAATTATGTTACGAACAAAGTAATAAGCAATAGCCACTGTAGCACATACACCAATTATGTTAGTGATCTCGAACAGAAATGAAGATTACAAAATTAAAAACATCCTCTAATCCAATCAATTGACAAGTCGCTCATCTAGGAAGTTGTACTGCACATAAGGAAATAACCTAAGAAATAACACCTAAGATACAATATCTGGAAGACTAAAATTTTGTAGTATTTTTGTATTTTTATTTTTTATTTTTTACAATTCAAGCCACAAACGAATCCTAAATTTTAGGATTTCAGATTCTCTACTAATGGCCTATTGGACCAGCACAGTTTCCCATTGCATTGAAAATAAAATAAATAAATAAAATGTATTAGGATTTTAGAATCCTAAATTATCTTTGTGTTTTACATTTCTTTTTTAACATTCGTTATTATGTTCCACGGTTGAGATTCAGGATTTTGGATTGTGCAATATTGTTAAGGATAAATTGCTATGTTTAAGAATAACAATATCCAATAGAGTTTTGGTGAAAAATAAATGCATTACTTTTATTGTTTCAGTTAATCAATTGTGATCCTTGAACGTTGCGTTGATAATTTTTTTACAATTTCAAGCAAAAAAAAAAAAATTTTCCAAAACCCATGTTTAGGTAATTTCATTCCTAAAAGTTTGCCTATTATTTAGAAGCCATTTTGGCTATGATTTTATAAATATAACTTTAAAGAGAAGAGGAAAAAAAAACGTTTTTACATTTTTACCCGGTATTTTTATTCCTAAAATTTTGCCTATTATTTACAAGCAATTTTCTCCATGATTTTACAATTTTATCTTTAAAGGAAAAAAATTTAAATAAAAAAAACCCCCGCGTTTTAGGTTTTTACCCGTAAAAGTTAGTCTATTCTTTACTAATAATTGTTCCATTTTTATCTACTTCCGGTGTGCCTATTGTGGTGTATTTGGAGGGAGCGTAATTGGCGTACTTTTGAGGATAGGGACAAGTCCGATGACCAGTTGCTCGCTTATTTTAGTGGCTCTCTTTTTGATTGGTCTAGGGGTTGGGGACTCACCTCTAGTGATTCTATCCCTATGTTCCGTAGTTCTCTTCTCTGTAATTAATATGCTCTTTGTTGTCTCCGTTTGTTTTCTTGTTTGAGTTATCTCATTGTCTCTCTTTTTTGTTTGTTTCCTTCTCTGTATTGTCTGTTCTGCCTTGTGTTTTCATGAGGTAGCTTTTAATATATATCTTTCTTACTTATCAAAAAAAAAAAAATAATTGTTCCATTTTTCTCAATCTGTGGCAATTTATTTATTAATTTTAATTTTTTTTTACAAATCTATTAGTAATATGTATATAATGGTCAATCACTCTCCTTTGCCTATATATTGTATGCTTCGAAATAGAGGTCACTGCAATATAATTAATTGATATGTGATACTTATCCAAATTGCACAATTTGTATTTGTTGTATACAAGATCATACTCATCCAAATTCCACAGTTGTTGTCTTCTAATATTGTAATAAAAAAAGTGACAGTAATATTGCAATAAAAAAGAATAAGAAAAGCAATGACTAAGCTTTAACCTACAATAAAAAGAGGAAGTAGTTGATTTGGAGGGAACATTACACCTTCGCCCAGGCTCTTCCTCACCAAATTCTTCGCGAAATTCCCTAAACAACTTGTCTTGAATTCTTTTTTGTTTTCAGACTTGGAACCATCACCCATCATGCCGTAGTCGATGAATTTGACTGCACGACTGGTAAATACGTGGTACAATTCGTCCAGATTGGGTTTCTCCATTCTCTTCTTCTGTGCAAGATAAAACCATTAGCGAAGAAAAGTTACCGACCTTAAAATGTCAAATGCTGAAGAGCATAACTAACAGAAACGTATTAGCACATTCTACAAAATTGCATTATAAGGCTATTACAAGTCCAAAACACGTAAGGTAAGAAAACTTAACAAATGTTTTTTCCTTCCCAAATCATAACTGCTTTGAATTTTTGCTCAACCGAAATTGTTTGGTATGCACTTTTAACTTCAGCTTGAACCCTCTTCAACCCAATACAAAATACACCTCATTTCAAGTATTGAAATACAAATCGATTGATAAAAAAAGTACATGGAAAATTGTCCTGCAATTAGCCAATGAGGTAAAGATCCTAACAACATGAAAACATGAAAAGGCAAGGGATGTATATAAATGTAATCCCTTTGCTACTACATATCAAAGAGGTTCAGCTGTTCATGTGCTAGAAGGCCCAGAATGAAAGATTCCAATACCATGGTTTACTGATATAGGCCACTACCGATTGAGCTCAAGCCAGATTAAATATAAATATATAAAGATACAAAATATATAGGAGTAAATCTTGGTTATAATAATGTTGTTTTTACTTAAAGTTAGTTTATAGGTATCTCAGTTCATCAAGGTCCGCACCTTGCTTGATTATAAAGAATGCTTCATGACATACATCGCCCTTATTCAAATGAAGCATTTATTTGATTTTGTGTAGTTCACATGGGTTCTTTAAGACCTCTGGATTCTTTAAATGTCAAATGTCTTACATCTGGATTAAAATTAGAGAAAATTGGGGGGATTTAAATGGAAGGGGATCCTTTTCCATCCCATCAAATCTATATGCTAAAACAAACCAGAATCAAATTCATGGTCTTCTCATATTTGATATTCAAATTTTATTATGTTAAATAGACCAGAACCATCTCATGGTCTTCTAATTTTTTAAGTATTGAAATCTTTAAACCTTTCACTTAGTAATAAATCAATTGGCTTAGAAGAAATTATCCTCCTTTTTTTATGAAAAATAAGACATTATACTTCTACAAAGTATTCAAAGGCTATTTGCAATCACTTCATTATCTCGGACAGTGAACTTCTGAATAAATAAACTGTGCCACTTCCTTTATATGAAATAACAAGATATGACTAGACGTGATCAGAGGTGAGTTTTCCCAACTAACACAAAATTGTATCAGGGAAAAAAAGACTATATTTAATTTGCAAGCACTGTTGATAAAAATAAAAATAAAAAAAATATAAAGTTCAACTAAAGAGATGAAGTGCTAGACAACCAACCTGTAATAAAGCTGTTGGAAACAGCTTCCACATATCCTGTCATTGACTGTGCCTTTGTTCTGATTATCTTAGCTTTTTCAACAGAATCCTCAGGCCAGTCAATTTTGGCAATATCCTCATCAGCAACTTCATCCTGAACTTTGCTAGCATTAGAAAGAATGGATTTACCAAGCATCAACAGTTGAGAAACAGCAAAACAGCACATTTCTGAGAGTCTCTGCAAAAAATATATATATAAATAATAATTTCATTTTTAACTACCAACAATAAAAATTAAGCAACCATATTGAAAATAAGAGATTTGGGTCACATGTTTCCAATAAAATCCCTAATATCTACATACATGAACTCCCTCTGAGTGAAGCGAGTCTATTCTGCCAGCAGTCCTTTGGATCATATCATTAACAGCTACTCCTGCTAATGCATTAGTGAACCTGGAATATTGAAAGCAATAATTGCAGCATAGTGAAAACGGTGTTTACCAAGGTCATGGAGAATTTCATTAACAGTAACCCAGCTGGTATCACCAATACTACAGGACAGAAAACTACACACCCTAAAATCCCTTATGTATGACAGAGGATTGAATAACCACTAGACTAAAAATAGCTTCTTCTTTTTTGATAAATTTGATAGTTAGAATGGGGGCTCTTGGCACTACAAAGCTAGTCTAAAACTAACAATCTTGCACTATCTAATTTCTAAAGCATTCAACTGTCCCCAATTCCACCATTTAACTATATGTTTCCCGTATGTGTTGATCCATGCCAAATGTCAAATGAATGTGATGTTGAAATAGACTGAATCCAAAGATAAATTTCTTTAAAGAAACTTCAAGTTTGAGTACAATATGGACAAGACAGCTCCCAATTCCAATTACCTAATAGTTGAGAAGGGAAATTGGCACAGAGTAATGACATATTCTAAAAATGGGCTTAGTGCAAAATGTATCACACAAAAAGTCATTTACTGGTATCAAAATATCCACAGATTTACAGCTGGTATAATTTGATCCTGGCTTTGTGTTTGCACAAAATGTAGAACTTGAGGGGAAAAGAAGTCAGAATAAACAAGAGACTTAGAGGTTTTTTTTTTTTTTGATAAGTAATAAGAAAAAGAGACTTAGAGGATTTTATAAAGCAACAGTGATTACAACATGCAGTCATATCAGCTATACAAGATTTGGAAATTAGATAATGGGAACTAAATGAAAAATCATATATAAGTGCAAGCTGAAGCAAGACAACTAACAAACCAGTGCAGAATCACATGCAACATCCATTAACTGTTGAGAAGATGATAACTTTACAAGAAATTTACCCCACAGCCATGTCAGCAGCCTTGCTAACACTTGAGTCGTGTAATTTCTTCATCTCATCATCACTTCCCTCAGCCCCAGTCTCTACTTTCTTCCCTTTGTCTGTCTCTACACCATTTCCATCCATTTCAGTAGTCAAACTAAAAATTTGCTGGACCTGTTTAAGCAGTAGTCAAATGCAGGTCTCTGTTCCGATGATAATTTTGCTTTTCTTCGGTTACATAACAGGCCATGATGGTTGGACAATGCCTCCAGCTCCTGCCAGTATTAAACTTTAACAATGTCAATGATACTATTGTTTTAACTATCAAAATTCAACTCCAAAGTTAAGAAAATGACCTCCAACTGTTCTGGACCTCCATATATGTAGAAGCATCGATCAAATGTCACTTCCTCGTACAACTGATCCTCATCAGTTTGTTGTTCAGTTTCTTTTGAATTCTTCTCAACTTCAATACCAGTTTCAGTAATTAGTAGATCAATAGTCTCCTTGCCTACAAGTTCAACCACTTGCATTCCCTTTGCTGTAAAAGCTTTCCCAGTCTGTAACAGTGAAGGTAAGGAATAAGCAATTTGGCAACATTGATAAGCAACATGGTATGGATCATCACACTCATGCAAATCTCTAATATTGACGGTGCAACAGAGCCAGGTGCTGGTAATCCACCATGCTGAATAGATTCTGCCAGGTTAACAGCAGAATGCTCAATCCTGAAGAAGATAAAACATAAAACTCATTTGATCAACAAATGAAACAGCTGGTTGTGACGAGCATAATAACAAGAGAGTATCATAAATTCTAATCAAATGGAACATAATTTACTATCATCCAGTGAAAGAAATAAAGAGCTGAATTCAGAAATTGTCAAAATGAAATGATATTAGAAACAAGGCACCTTTAAATCTAAGCAGAATTTACTATCATAAATTCTAATGGAATGGAACTACTCCAAGGGTTTTCCATTTTCCTTCCTTCCTTCCAACCTCCCCAATAGATAGAATATATTAGAAAATAAATAGAGCTGGGGATGCCCAAAATACACCCAAGGTATGGAATGTAAAAGGCACTAACAAACAGTGTTGGTAAACGCATCAAGCATACTTAAAACGCATAGGCCTCTTGGAGTCTAGGCACAAAGCGCAAGTGCTTGCCTTATTAAAGTAAAGCACACATTTTTCAGATATAATATCTTATAACCTCTATTAGAAATATTCATGACATATGATGAAAATTCAAATTGAAATTCAAATTTTTTTTATATTTGACCCATTATTAGTGCAATTGTATAATTTGTAAGTTCAAACTTTACTTTAAGTTATTTCAATTTCTTAATATTTTTATATAGTAAATTGAAAACAATTATCAATGAACAATATAGTAATAAACTAGTCGTAAAAAGTTTTAACATTACATTTTCTATAATTCTCCTGTGCTTTATAAAAATATGTAAACATGCTAGTTATGATCAAATGATGTATATGGTTTAATCAACATACATCTAAAAGGCAAAGACCAAAAAACATAAGAAGGAATAGTACATTAGCCTTTTCTGCATCTTCTGACATGTAAATAAAAATAATAATACAACACCTTAAGATTGGTGTATGTATAGCAAATCAATGGTCCATGTCATTTCCTTCAAGATCATGCAATTAATTTTATGAATAAATATCTTTTTTAGCAATAAAATCAAAAGGTGTGTCTAGGCATGCTTTGTGCATCTTCAAAAAGCACCAAAAAAGCATTCCTAAGGCACACTTCTTGAAATGAGCTTCACTTTGGCCAAGCAAAGCACTTAGACCCTGGGGCTCCTTTGCTTTTAGACACGCTTTTAATAACATTGCTAACATAGTCAAAACATCTAGAGATGTATCTAACTTCAATACCTGTAAAGAATCCCCACAGAAACTTGAATTCTAATACAACACATTCTAGCCTGATTGTACCTGATTGTACAAGGCCCTAAATCCTACATTTTCACAACTTCAAAATGCACGGATAAAGACACAGAAGCAAGCAACACTGCATCTGATCACGACAGACTTGTCTTAAGAGGCATAGAAGTAGCAAAGAATGCCATTTAATTTTTTTCTAACACAAACTGACTATTGTGTTATGCTTCCCACAATATCTTATATTTCTTCTTTCAGATACATCTAACCTACTTACCAAATTAGCCAAAACAATTATATCTTTTTACGTTACCAAACTTCATAAGATATTGGCTATATCCAGACACACAGATTTCAAAAATCATGAAACATAGAAAGAATACACTCTATCAGCACAGACTTGTTCCCATAATGTGGCAGCAAGTCGAGGGGCAGTAACATTAGGCTGTTGGGGTGTGTATGAGAAAAATCAGAGTGTACTCTGTGGAAAAACATTGTAAACTCAGTGGGTTTGTAAGCCTGGGTGGCTGATCAGGCTAAGGTAGGTTTTGAGTGAGGAAAACTCCTCAAAGTTCCTTTGTACTTCCTGTAAGCTTGAGTGTGTGCATTCACTCAAGCTCAAAGTTGACTCACTTGTGATTTGTTGGGTTCTTAACTAAGAGAGTAAGTCATACTTAGTGCCATCACAAGAAAAAATTAGGGGTGAAAATCTGCCCTATGACAAACGCAGAAATATATATCCAAAATGCAAGTTAGATTACCATAACTTAAAAAGTGGAAGCCCCATGTACCAAAACAAAACATTAATATATTAGTTAGCTTATGGAGGAATTGAAGCGACTTTCTACCAAACAAGCATCAGTAAGTACCACGTTTACTCCAAAAACTAACAACATAATACTCATGTGCTTGCAATATTCTCCTTTGTTATTTTCTATCTAAAAGTAAAGGCAAGAATTGAGCAATAGTATAATTATAAACACATCCAACCTAAGATACAATACTTGTGAACAAAATCTGAACCCCCTCTCCATGCACTTCGTAACGCTTGCCATGCTCCAGAAGCCAAATTCTCTACAGAATTGTCAAGAACCTTCAAACCCTGAAAATATTGAAATTTTTTAAAACAATCTATGGTTAATGACACAGAATACAAAGTATGAGAATGATAAAAATATCAATTAAATAACACTCGTTTCTGGTGAAACTGTGTAACTAAATTAGATTAAAACTACAATATAAGCATTTTGTGACACTGCCATAATCAATACCTTCCACATATTTTCAAGAGTAATCTAGACAGCAATGTCAATAAATGATGATTCTTCATATATGAATAGAGTAGAGACAAACATGAAAAAGTTGCATTAATGCCAGCTATAGCATCAAAGAACATTTAGTGTAATGGATAAAAGAATAGAGAAATAAAACAAAAAAAACAACAGAGAAGTAAAGGCTACAGATTACATATTTACCATTGCATGTCCCATATTTGAGATGGCAAAAGAATGCATACCATAAACACGGTCAGTGGAAATGCAATATCAGATTAGAGTTTGCAATACAAACAAAAATTTTCAGCACTCGTATGTATGACTTGCCTGGCCAAAGATTGACTCGTCACTAGCTTTCTCCAACTTATCCAAAGCAGCTTTCCGTATCTTGTCTTTATCATCTTCACTTTCCTTTTCATTGGTCGAGTCTTCTGCCTCTTCCTCATCCTTAGAAGATTCAGTGTCCTCATCTGCAATTTGCATGTCTGAAATGCTTTTAGCTGCGGTCTGAGCAACAGCAGCAGCCTGCACCCACAAGGTCAACAAAAATACAAATAATTGGCCAAAGGACACTGAAAAACAAACTACTAGAATTTAAAATGCAAAATACATAATAGTGCACGGATAATTGAAATGTTTGAGCAAGTGATAGCCACTCACCATTTATCTAATAATCTACCAAGGACATTGAACAGCAAACTGCTGGATGATGGGGTGGAAGAATGAGAAAATAACACTAAACTACATTGCTGGAGCAAGTCATTTTCTGAACAATCAGGGATATATCTAATTGAGTAGCAAGACTGCTGTGCCCAGAAAATTTACGTAATTCCCTCTCAATTCCGAGGGAGTCTAACTTTAAGGAAGAGAATTCTTATCAATTTTAAGATACTCAATTCATAAAAATTCCATTATTCAATGCTTTCATGTTGCATAGATAGCAACATATGTAAGATTCCAAAACCATTCGCTGTACAAAACTTCAGCATCCGGACTTTAGTTGAGAAAATACCAAATATATATCAGTTATGATCATAGGAAAAAATTGAGATATGGACTTTTTTTTTTCTTTTCAATTCGTAAGTTACACACACACCTGGTGGGTCTTAAACTCATGATCTCACCCTCCAACCAATTAGTATGGGAGAAGGAAGTGCCAATTAAGCTATAGCTCATTGGCCCAACCCAGCTTTGGACTTGACATCAATGTAAACTATAGTTAATGTTCTGAAATAATTTTGCTTAAAATTCACAATGGCTACATTGCTCTCAAAAGTTGAAACATTCAGACATAATATGAGATTTTCAAGAAATAATTTCATGTTTTGGTCTTGAGGAAATCTCAATCTCAATTTCTTCCTTGATAAGCGAAACTAGAACCAAAACCCCTTGGGAAAAATCCACTACAGCCAATTCAACATCCGAAACTACAAAACCACAACCCTCATTCCTCATGAAATCGTCATGAACAACCACCACCACCATCTACAATGAAATTATTCTTTACTAACAAAACTGCCACGCATTCAAAAACAGCACAATCCAAACACCAAAAATTGGAACTTATAAATTCAACCAATTCCCCTATAAACCAACCCTAATTTCCAAAATTAGAAACCACTTAAATTTATTATATATTAAAAATAAACTTTTGCAGCACAATGCCATTAAACTAATCAAATTGGTTGAAGAAAAATATAATCAACCTCCAACCCCCCAAAAAATGGATCTGATAACTCAACCAGTTCACCTAAAAACCCTAATTTCCAAAAACTAATTACATTGTCCAAGCATTCAAATAAAAATCCAAACTAGTGCAGCACAATGCGACTAAACTAAACCAATCAGATTGATTAGAAGCAAAAAAGAATGAAAAACAATTAGATTTGATGCTAACCGCCTGACCTTACCAAACTAATTACATGAATATGTATGGATTTTTTGTTTTTTTTTGTTTTTTGGGTACAGAAATCAAAAGATATGAAGTACAACTAGAAGCCTTTAATGCTAACCGCCTGACCTTACCAAACCCAATTTACTAATGGGTCTCAACTAGCACAGTGGTAACCATGTTTGCAGGATCCCAATATCAACTATCACAAGTTCTAATGTCCAGCAGTTCGCTCAAACCCCAAATAGCAATTTCACCCCTTCAGAACAATTAGTTAAACGCGGAGACACACAGTAAAAGCTTTCCCTCAAAACCAAAAGTAAAGCTTCCCTAATAACATAATACCACATCTTGGAGTCAGCCACCCAACTGTGGGAAGCAGCTAGTTTCTTTCTACCTTTCCAGTATTTTCCAAGAAAGCTAAGTTGGATCCCTTCCAACAAGTACAACACCTAATGTTACATGCATCCAGCAACATTCGATTTCATATCATTTTCAAACCTCTATAAGTCAACATTATTTTTTTTTTATAGGTAAGAAAAAACATATTCAAAAACCTACTAGATGCCAAATAGCACCAGCATAACACAAGTACAAAAAAGAGAAGCAGAGAACAAAAACAAAAAACATTAATTACAAGGAAAGAGAGCTAAGGAAAAGAGGAAGAGAGTCACTAGATGTGAGCTAAGGTTTCAGAACGCAGTAATGCATATTGAGAAGTCAATATTATGGTCCAATTCCATGACTTTAGCACTTACTCAAGGTTCACCAATTTTGTGTTTTTTAGCCCTCGTGTAATGTTTCGATGGGGGAGGAGGTTGCGGGGCATCAACCTTAGGGTCATCATCGTGCTGCAAATTCCATTAGATGCATGCAATCAATATTCGATATAATGGTAAGAATAAAGTGAAGTAGAAAATATATTATTACATTCAAATTAAAGTTATCATACCATAGCAGGGCCTCGGTGTCCTATTTTGTGTCCACCTGTCCCACAAGTCGGTGCTCTTCTACTGCGTTGCGGTCTACCTCGTGGGGGTGAGGGCTCATGAGGGGGATGCTCGTCCGATGCATTAGTATGTGGCTCTACAGTGTCAATCCCAACCGGAGGTCCTAGAGGGTCAGATGAGGATGCGGTAGGTGGATAATCCTGCTCTATGTAGAGGCCAGGAGTGGGTGCACTAGAGCCGGTGTGTGGGTATGAGGGTGTCTCGGGGAGTATAGGAGGGGTGACATTTTGGTCAATACTGACATCAAAATTGGGCTGCGAAGGTGGGCTGGGTAAAGGGACCTCGAGCTGAGGAGATGCATATGGGATGGGTGAAGGGACCTCAGGCTGAGGAGATGCCTGCGGGATGGGTGGAGGCATCTTAAGAGTAGTTACAACCCGAGGGGTTGTTGCACGCCGACCACGGCCCCTGACTGCACTTGTGCTTGGGGTTGCTGTAGCAGGCCGAAGACGACCCCTAGCTGCGCTTGTGCTTGGGCTTGTAGTAGCACGATGACCACGGGTCGGTGTACTTACGGGTGCTGCACTTGTGCTTGGGGTTGCAGCAGCTGCTAGTTCAGTCTCATCCCCATTGTTTGCATGCTCATTTACTGCAGGACCACCACCAAGGCCAGCCACATTATTTAGGACACGCCGGACATGGTTGTGAGCTTGGCTGCCTTCAGGAAGCATAGCCAACAGCGCTAAATGGCTTTGAATCTGAAACGAAGAAAGAACCAGTACAATTAGACTTGAGACATTTATGTATCAATTAATGAATGAATAATATAATACTTATGAATCTACTCAAAACTAACAGTTCTATTAGAATACTATATGTATCAAAAACTATTTCATTACATGTCAGTCAAATCAAACCAGATTTGCTAAGAAATTTATAGAAATTGATTCTATGTTCATACATGTACTCAAGTAAAACGAAGTAGGCAATCAAATGTAAGTAGAACACATTACCATAATATCTAATTTAGCGCTGTTGCAGTCGACATACTTTCGAGTGACCGGACGGTACCAGACGTAATAGACATGATTGCGGGGCATCTCACCAATCTGAGGAGGTGCATGACAAAGTTGTTGTCGTCTCATTTCCCAGGAAATGATATATGGTCGATGCTCCTCCCTCCAATTCTTTTCCACCTTCCCACGTAAGTCGATTTTATGCAGCCTATCATCGTAGACAACATGGTCAGGCCGCTCCTGTGCCAAGCCAAACTG
Organism: Quercus lobata; assembly: GCF_001633185.2. Classification (NCBI taxonomy): domain Eukaryota; kingdom Viridiplantae; phylum Streptophyta; class Magnoliopsida; order Fagales; family Fagaceae; genus Quercus; species Quercus lobata. Next base: position 724,204 of record NC_044909.1, on the reverse strand, counting down.
TCGAAGGACACGGTCTGGGTGGTGTCTCTCTACTATACAAAAACACACAAGCGGCACCCTTGCTGTCCACGTATCCCTGGCTGCAACGCAGAACTCAGGAAGGTGGCCGAAGTGTGCCTCATATGGCTGCCACACAATCTACGATAGAAAAAAAAAAAAAAACAATTATCATAGCATCTTCAAATGTGAAACAAGGGAAAATACATAGATAAAGGGTAAAACTAAAATTATAACAAAAGATATGTTAAAGGATGAAGCAATCATATTATTAACGAAGATGATCATAACCAAACAAATTTTTTTAATATTATTACCTGCTCTGGCTGCATTGTAACTAATAGCTCGCGATAATGGACCAAGGCCATGCCGAATGGCCTACTCTTCGGGCTTGGCACCCACACCCATCTACAATTACAAGCAAGCAAATAACATAAGAACAATAATACAATTTAGTTACTAATAAGAGTACATTGCAGAACACACTTGGTATCAGGAAAAGACTTACTTAGATGCAAGTGGAGCATATGGCCATGGGCCATAATCACATCCAGGTGGGGGCTCTATCCTCGGGCACAAGAATGGCAACCTTGCCCATGCCCAATACTGGACCAACGTGCACGCCCCACCAATCTGCGATGCCCCTTTCTCGCTTGCCCGACACAACTCCCTATATAACCAGGCCAGGCAACCACTACCCCAACTATACTGTGGCGGATCACGAAGGTTACGCATGAAGTCTAGGAACATCAAATGCACCCTATCTCCTGACTTGTCCATGAAAAGTTTGTCTCCTATTAGCGCTAAAATATAACACCGGGCATACCGGTGTATCTGCATCTCCGTTGCATCATGAGGCAATGGCGCTGCAACGGCCTCAACAAGTCGGCTGATGAGAATTTTTTGCCCCACCAATGTTTTATTGTCATTCGGCGGACTAAAACCCAGCAACTCCGTACACAATTGCCTCCAACCCCCATCATCCACCACAGCAGTCGGCCCAACCAAGACGTCACCGTCTATAGGAAGTCCGAAAATTACCTCCACATCTCGTAGGGTGATTGTCATCTCACCATGTGGAAGATGGAAAGTATGAGTCTCCGGCCGCCATCGCTCAACTAGGGCCGATATTAGGCAATTATCTATCTCTCTTGAAGGGGCTCTAAATAATCCTTCTAGCCTTAGCAATTTGATAATATCAATGACTCGATTATCTTCCATCTGAACGTTTGCCATCTCCTTAGTGCGACCACGGCACGTAAGTGGGCCCGAGTCCTACAAAATCGATCAAAATAATAGCGGTTGTTAGAACTAGAAATACAACATTGAAAGAACTTGCTAACTAACAGTCAAAGACAACGTAAATATTAAAGTAGTTGTTAGAACTAGAAATTTCACCTCGCCATTCCAAATGTCCTCTGATCGATGATATGGCTGTCATGTCAACAATGACCTCTGACGCGGACCGGGGTCCAAGACCTCTAACTCCTCATCAATCTGAGGCTCCATACTGCAAACAGTGCAACTGTGAGATCATTAATAGTGTAGGGGCAAAGGAGTGCTACTGTAAAATAGAATTTTCTTCAAAAAAGATAAGTTCGCAATCATACCAAAAAACATGCAAATCGATGATGTTTACGCAATCAAAGAAATTAGAATTGGTAAGTTAGAAAAAAACATAATGAATTTTTTGAAGTTGGAATAATTTTGTAAACTTTTACAATTAAAAGAAATTGAATTATGTACCAAATAAAATGACTACTTTCATTAATTCTGCTTTTTTTTTCAATCAATGTACTTTAGAATTGAGTTTATACCCCCACAAGAATAAGCTTGTTCATTTAGAGAGAGAGGTAGAGAAGTGACAAAGACACCTACAAGAATGAAACAATGCAACTAAAGGAGACATATCTATACTATCCAAAAAAATAAAAAAAGAGGAGACCCATCTTGACATTAAACAATGCAGTTGTAACAAAACAGGGACAACACAAAAGAAAAATGTTTACTATCTTTTTCATTGTGGTACCTTCGCATATTTATTCAAAGAATGAGATTAAGAGGTTCTCATTCTCTTTCTCCTCATTCTCATTTCGAACTAGTGTTTAACCCGCGCGATGCGCAGGATCATTTAAAATCTTATAAGTAGAAGAAAATACAGGTAATTGCTTTAAATATATATTATACATTGTTAAGACTCTTAGTCATTACAACTCTACTGTGTATAGCTATAAAAATGGTTTCATTAGAGGTAATAAAGTTGTAAGAAGTAGATATCTTTAAATTTCTTTTAAAATAAAAAGAAAGAGAGGAAAAGATATGGAAAGAGAAATTATTTAACTTATTATATTTCTTAGGTAAAACTCCATAGTGTTCCATTAAGCAATTGAGAAGGAAAAATAGCACAATTGACATTATAAGGAAAATTTTGATGTATTCAAGCAGATATATAACTGATCCAAACAGCCATAGTATAATTATATACACTATATTGACATACATAACTTTTTACTTTACAATAACAGAACAATAGGGGAAAATCTATTTATTTTAATAAAGCAAATACTGTTGTCTACATTCTTCATTCAGCTTATACACTTTGAAATCAACCATTTTGGGCCATCACAGTGTCTAACATATCAAATTGTGAAATATAATTACATTTTATAGTATCGCTGTTCTAGTCTGTCAGCTTTATTTAAAGGCAAAAAAATAATAATTAACGATACTATGAAATACATAAAGACTCGTAGAGTAAGGTAGTATATACAATAGAGTTCAGTTTTTTTTCTTCTTTGTAGCAATTTGCTTAGTACTTTTTTGACGTTTTTGAAGCATTTGGAGCGGCATAAATTATGCAGATAATCCTAAACCTATTCTGCAGAAATCAAAATATGCAGCAACAGAAATACAACCCGTGGACATACATAACAGAAACAACAACAATACTTCTTAAACGAAATTATGCAGGAAAATTCTTGTAGAAATTTGAACAATCAATTTTCACAACAAAGCACCAAAAGGGGGAAAATGAACACAGAGAATTGATGCGTATATTTCGTCCAATTTTCACAACAAAGCACTCCAAAAAGGTAGAATGAACACACAGAGAATAATCCGCAAATTGACGGAAACAGGGAAAACTTATCCCAAAATCACAGAGAAGTTTCAAAACCGAATCAAAACAACAAAAACTCATACAGAGAAGGATAGAAAGTGAGGTTATTCCAAGATTATATTCCTAACAGATTATATTCCAGGTCAAACACAATAAAATGGCACATTTATTCATGACCAATCTGCAGTTAGATCCTATCCAGAAAAGAAAAAAAAAAAAAAACTGCAGTTAGAAAACATTGAGCAAAAGAATTAAAATTAAATCTATAGTCAACTAAAATTTAGCAAAAAAAAAATTGCTATAAGTTTAAGAGAAGGGCTGTCAAGGCCCTTAAATGCCAACAACTGGCTCCTCTTTCATTTCCTAGTGAGTTTTCATTTTAATTTTTTGTAATCTTCCCTCACCTTCACTAATTAGTCACATAATAGATAATCTTCATTTTGATGTTGGCCCATATGCTTAATAAACTTTGTCATAAATCTATGTTTTGAAGTTTGGTTTTACTCCCCATTTGTTCAATTCCTTCCTCTCTCCCGACAATAGTTCCTCCAATGTTTTCTAACTTAAAAGTAAAACCTTGAATGTACCCATCTATTTTAAGTTCCAGTTAAGTTCTCAAAATCTCTTTTTTTAAGATTTTCTTTTCCCATAAAACTTTTGCACTCATAGTCATATTAGTGTTGCTGTTAAGGAAATCTTTGTTCTAAATCAAAGCAATTGCAAATGGAAAAGAGATTTCATTGAACAATGAAACAAAGAGGAAAATTTAAGCTATCATACCTTTAAATTTATTGTAGAAAACCCAACGGTAATTCTTCTATTAGAGAACCCAATAACTTTTCTGGTAGGGAAAAAATTAAATTAACAATTGAGATAAATGACATTTGAACCAAATGGGGCACAACCCCAAAACCCTGTCCACGCTCAAATACAGATGTTCTGGTGTAAGTTCTCATTTTTTTCAAATGAATATTCTCACTTATTACTTCACAACTCATACACCGTTCATAGAAGCATTTCATCAAACCCATAATTTGCTTTACAAACCCACAAACGAAAATACAATCAAAAAATTAAAACAAACCCAAAACAAATCAGCGAAAATACCATGAAACAAGATACACAAACAAATCAAACAAAACCCACAAACAAATCAAACAAAACCCACGAACAAATCAAATGAAACCCCAACAAACTAGATTAAATATCAATGTAATCCAGATATTAACACTTTTTACACTAATGAAACCCAATCAAATGCTCAATCAGTTAAAAAAATTTAATTTCCCAAACAACCAAACAGAATAATATACATGCATTCATTGAAATGACATGAACCACCAAAACCCAGAAAGATCCGAAATTGAAAAACGAAATAGGAAACATCATGAAATTCCAAAACCTAAGATTGAAGTTGGAGAAAGAGAGAGTACCTTAGGCGCACGGTGGTTCAATGGGAGCAGTACTGACTTTGAGTGCCTGACTGTCAATGGAAGCAGAACTGAGTTTCGGTGGCTGAGTGTCAATCGCAGCAGCACCTTCGGCACGGCGAGTTTGAGAGCGGAGTGTCTGAGAGTGAGTTGTTTTTGAAATTTTTACAGTGAGGGGAAGAGTTTGAGAGAGCTTGAGAGAGTTTGAGAGAGCTTGAGAGAGTTTGAGAGAGCGGTGTCTGAGATTGAGAGATTTTGAACCGGGTCTCTGTAGATTGTTTTAAGTGGGAAGGGAGAAAAAGCGTTAAAGCGAAAGCGAGTTTATAAAACTCGATTTTTGAAATCGAGTTTTATAAACTCGCTATCCAACTGGACACTTTCGCCATGTCAGCAACTGAAAAACAACAAAAACGAGTCTTAAAAGCTCGATTTTTTAATTGAATCTCGAGTTTAAGAAACTCGAGATGCTATTATTACAAATACTTTCGCAACAGGACAACTAACAAAATACTTAGCATATTACAGTTATTTAGCAACGAAAATCAAGTTTTGGCTAGGGAAAGTCTCTTTTGCACTAGATGCTCATCAACTCCACGTTGGGGCCGAGGGGGCCTTGGCCCCCTCAAATTTTTTTTAAAAATTTGAAATATATGCACTCATAAATGAAATATCCCAAAATGTTAGAAGATTTTTCAAAGAAGGTAGCCTTCAGCCCCCCATCCTCCCTATGTTTTTCAAAGAAACTCCTTTGGTTTAACAATTTTATGAAGAAAGAAAAATAATTTCAAAAAATGCCCCTTTCTTTTTCTTTTTTTTTTGAAAAAAAAAAAAAAAAAACTCTCTAGCTTACTTTGGTATTGACATTTATTTTTTTTTTTTTTTAAAAAAAAAAAAAAAAAACTCTCTAGCTTACTTTGGTATTGACAGTTGAAGGAGCCTATGTTTCACACACTTTTTTTTTTTCCTTCATATTCAAAAAATTGCCGTCGATGCCATTGCCAGTAGATTTGCAGTTTACGTTCTCTCAGTTTTCTCCTTCGTCTCTCTGTCCCATTTGCCTTTTCCTTCTCTTTTTTACTTCAAGTAATTGATACTTAGATTAGCGTTATACAATTTACAAACTCCAAGAAAAAACATACACGTCAGAAGCAAACTTGATATATCACTTTAGTAGTTTAGTTTACTCCCAGGTATGGTATGGAAAAAAATTGTGATTAGTAGAGAAAAATAGTGAGTCATATATAAATAATATACAACCACTCACAACTTATCATGATAAAGTTGTGACAAAAAGTTATAAAATAATTATCGTACTAGAACCACTATGGCTTGTCTTCATCTATTCTTTATTTTTTTAATTGATAAATATATTATATAACATATAAATATAATAACTTTTTATTAATTTGACAAAATATATTCCTAGATATTTTGATTCAATTTATTTTTATGCATTTTTCAATTATTGTTGTCTAATTTTTAGCCATCTTTTAACCTATTAATAATATTCTTTTATCTTAATCATTATAATTAATGTGTTGTAATTTAACTTGAAAACCTAGGTCGATAGGCAAATTAAAAACTATAATGAGTTATAAATTAATCCACTTAATTGTATTATGTCTATGTATCACAAAAAAAAACACATATTGTATATTGAATTGTGTTTGATACTACTATACATTTTAGATAATTATACATAGTATCGATATATATATTAAGAAAAAAAATGTAATCCTCTTAATTATTACTCGGCCCCCCCAACTATAGATTCCTGGCTCCGCCATTGATCAATTCCTCCATCTATTCTTTGACTGCTACAAGGAGTTGCTTTAAACAAGACTGGAAGTAAAATCTTAATTACAATTAATTTAGACTCATAAAATCTTAATTATAAGCCAATTGTAAGATAATGATATATATGCTTCTAATATTTTGTACCTGATGTCATGTACTCTCTTTTTTATTTTGTTTAATGCATTATTTGTTGTGAAATTTTAAAGTACTCACAAGTGTACAAACCGTACTGAAGTATAGTTTGACAAGAATGAGGTCGAACCCACAGGAACTTGTATGAACGTAGGAAAATTAATCAAATCTTAACCAAATTAATCCTAATCTAGTTTAATAAAAATAGGTTGCTTTGAAATTAAATAAACTAAGCAAATAATTAAACTAAGCAAAAGATATAAAGTAGTAAAAAGATCTAAACAATCAAGAGAAACGAATTAAGGCTTTAGAATCCGCCTTTGAATTCATATCAGCATATATTTATGATCATTAATTTTTCCCAACCATTACATGATAATCTAAAAATCAATCTTGCTACCATGGAGAATATTATCATTAAAACTTCTATTTAAATACCTAAAGCATACTTTTCTTCGCTTCCTAGGTATAAAACCAAATCATCAATTGTATCCATAGCCAAACAAATCACAAGAGATATCCAATTTTAAAATCAAGAAGTAATAAACCAAGCATTCAATTAATTAAGACAAATCCTAAATCATGAGAAAAACATGATTAAACTGATATCTAGATACTCATCTTAGTCAATTAATATGAAGCAATAACAATTTAAATCGTTAAAGAACAACTATTGTGGGAAAAATCAAATCACATAAATATTACTGATAATCCTTAATAAGGTTTCATCCTTAACCCCAATTATAAATTTAGCTACTCTTGGTAATTGAAATAAAACACAAGAATAAAATACTAACAATTAAACTAGACAAATAAAATAGAGAAAGAAATAGTCACAATGCTATCATGGAGAAAAGTTATAGAGAAGCCACATGCGGTAATGTCTCTTACTCCAATTTTCTGTTTTCCATCTCGGCCCTAGCACTAGCCTCCCTAAATTTTGCACTAAAGAGCCTTTAAATAGGTCAAAGAATCTTATTATAAGTTGAATTTCCGTTTGGAGAAATCCCAAATTTTTAGATTTCACTTAACCGAAAATTTTGGCCAATTAAATGTCAGAATTTGGACTTTTGGTAAAAATACTAATTAATGTGCAGGTTGGAATCCTAATCCAAATTGGACTTGGATTTGGTGCAAATTTCATTTGATTCCTTATTCCAATTGGACTAAAATTTAATTGGGTTGGCCTTCTTTAACTTCATCATGGCCCTTGTAAAAGTAAAGTCCACTAGCTTTCTTCTTTGCACAAATTAACTTATTTAATTTCATTTTCCTACAAGAGACAAATTCATGCAATAAGATTCAATTAAGCATAAAACTGATTATTCAACATTATTCCAAAACCAAATATAAAATGCATGAATTAACTCAAAATAAGTATTATAATGCTTTCTAATAATGATATAAATATGCAAAATTAAGCTATTATCAATGCACATCATTATTCTTTCACCAAATACCAAGAAATGAAAGAAAGAAGAGAAGTGTTCATTGCATTTTGTAGAAAAATTTCAATGTTGTAAAAAGATCATTCTCCATTTACTTAGAGTCAAATGTAATCTACTCAAAATAGTGAAGATTAATGGTCTTGACTCTAGGAATGGCAACAAGTCAGGTTTGAAGCGGGTTTTTTGATGCCCCGACCTGACTTGCAGGCCCTAACCTATTACCTGAACTTGGCCCATTTAATATATGGTTTTTTTAACCCCAATCCCGCCTTGTCGGGCCCCATCTAGCCACTTATGGGCCTAGTCCATGGCCCAGTCCGACCCATTCTTTAAAAAAAAAAAAAAAAAACCCAAGCAGAAACAGCAACACAAATCCTATCACAATCATAGAAATCACCAACATAAACATAAACACAAGCTCACATTTAACAACAAAATAAATTGTAAATAATATTAAATAATGAATCAACATTGTGTTATCAGTATTGCTGAAATGAGATTCTTAGATAGAAAATAAATAATAAATAATCACAAAAAATAGAAGAAACGAAAATCCATTTATGGACTGAATTTTACATTAACACAAACATCAACTCCGATTCAAATAGGCGTTATAGTCAACTAAAACAACACAAAATATACACATGCATTACATTCTATACATATTGAATCCTCAGATAAATACCCAAAACAAAAAAATACTAAGAGCGGAAATGAACCCAAAAAAAGAAAAGAAAAGAAAAAAGAACCCAGACCACCAAAGCTCCATCAACGATGGTTTCAGCCATCAATCCCACCTTTAGGCTTCTCCTGACCTCAACATGACCAAGAGCTCCTCCAATCATTGCATCTCTCTTTGATCTAACAATCTCGTGCTCCAATCTAACAACACGACCACATCTCTCTCTAATCTAACAATCCCATGCTCCGATCTAACAATCTCGTGCTCCTTCGTGACAAACAACAACCACCACGAGATCGCTTCTCAATGACAAACAACAACCACCACATGATGAGAGTGAGGGTGATGGTGAGGGTGGGTCGGTGAGTGAGTGAGGGTGAGGGTGACTAGGTGAGACTGTGAGGGGTAGATGTGAGTGAGAGTGAGTGAGGGTGAGGTGAGAGAGGTGGTTAAGTTGAGAGAGAAATGAAAGAATGAAAGAATGAGATATCTTAGGCCTAGGGTTATGATATATATATATATAGGCAGGTTTTTTTTTTTTTTTTTTTTTAAATTTTTTTTTTGGGTAATTTTACCTTTAGCTAAACGGATCGGGTCTGGGTTTGGGGCAGGTTTTAACAAAACCCAAACTCGACCTGGACTTGCTTCGGATTTTATTTTAAAAACCAAGATTCGACCCTACTGTTTATCGGGTTTGGTCGGGTTGGGTACCTGCGGGTTGGGTTGTTATTGCCATCCTTACTTGACTTCTACATTGAGAGTTAGTAATTCTCAATACCTACTCGACCAATCGAGCTGTGGGATTTTGAATTGAATTTTTAAGTTTCAGCCCATGATGAATTGGCAAATCTAGGGATTCATGCACAGGGTACTTAAAGGTATAAATTAAAATATACTCTTTTTATAGAGAACATTATATAGAGAGAATACACGCATATTAAGAGCAGTTATTGTGACCTTGTGCCTCTTGGGTTTGGTACTAAGCTACTTCCAGTTCTCCGTTGGAGCGTGTTACTATGAAGAACTTTGCACCAAGGTTAATGTAATTAAGTTGTTGTTGTGGTGAAGTCAATCATAGATTGAAGATTTGTGCACATTGAAGAAGGTAGATAAGAAAAGTAGTCCAACTAGATTAGAGCTGCGCTTGTATAGGTCAATAGGTTCTACTATAGGTAGATATTTTGGGATCAAATATATTCCTTGTTCTTGTAACCTCAATTTTTATTAGTAGATTTTTCAAGGAATGGCAACCTATATATCACTCGTTAGAGTTTTTCCTACCAATGTTTTTCCCATCGTGATCATATCATTGTGCCTCATAATTTACTTTTTAGCTACATAAAATTTAGGTTTGGTGATCCAGTTGTTCCCAATAATTTATAATTGGAGCATTGCATAAATTGAATTTAATTAATCAACTTGGGTAATTGGTTTATTTAACCCCCTAAGTTAAATAAACCCAACACATTTTATATCTCAAAAAATTTACACATTCTACTTTTTTTTTTATATAATAAATGTAGGAAAATAATTAATTTCAAAACATCTTGCCTAGCTCTATGGTCTTACCATTCTTTCTTGAGCACTCATAATTGCACAAATCAAGAAGTAGTGAAATTAGGGGTGAAAATTGGGTGTACATCTCCTAAGTATTATCATTGTTGTCTTTGCCTATGAAGCCAAAGACATGACAGGAAACACTATATTGAAAGGAATATCAAGCTGCATATCAGAAACAACCCCCAATGCCATCCAGGAAGCAATGGTCGGGGCAACTATTGAGGTTAAGAGTCTGAGTTTTAATCAAATTTTGTTTCATAGGGTTCCTTTGGTTGGAAATGTGAAAAAGTGAGACGATAGAAAATTTTGGGAGGATGGAAAAGTAGGAGGATAGCGAATATTTTAATTTTTTCTCCACTTTGTTTGGTTGAGAGTGGAAAAGTGGAAGGATAGAAAAAGTAAGTTTGTATGAATTTACTCATATGCCCTTAGTGATGTTTGGCAGATTGGTCTCACTTAACTCAGAATGGATTAGTGATGTTTGCAGCCTAGCTATTTTGGCAACTAGAATGCCAATTCACTGCTGTATGGTTAACCCAGCATTTTTGTAAACTCTTGGAATGGTATCAAAATTTTTTTTTTTACTGTTGTTGTTACTGTGTTTAATTAAAAAAATTATGTTAAATTATGTGTAAGCTCATTGGACCGACATTCAACGAGGAACCTACAGTCCTACTTAGTACTTCCTTTCCCCTCTCTCGGCATCTTCAACATCCGCGACCGCCAAGTGAGACACCCTGACCAAAGCCAAAAGCGTGTCATTGGCAAGCTCCGCCGACATTAACTGAACTCCTTCTTCGAAGCAACCTTGGTGATGTTGGTAGCTCCTCCGTTTGTTCACGATAATGATCATCCAAAAATGGTCATATCTCATTCTCAGCTCAGGTCAGTACATCTTATTAATGTATCTATCTTTCGATCTGTCACAAATTGTTTTTACTAGAGCGTTTCATACTGCTTTAATTTGGTGGGCTTCCTTGCTCAGTGAGGCTGCCCCGACATTCAACGAGGAAACTGCGCGTCTGAGGCCGTGATGGATAGCGTCTCAAATACTCATTCTATCTCGTTTAACATGCTACTTTATATCGCACTCAATGTCAATGCTTCTATTTTTTACCATTTTAATTAAAATAACATAAAAAGCTCACAACTAACCACAACAACCCACCATCACAGCCACAACCCACCGCTACTGCCAAACCCAAACCTACAGCCAAAGCCAAAATTAACCACCACCCCTGCCAAAATCCAAGAAGCCCACACCCAAAATGGCAAAATCAATCATCACCACCAAACCCACAACCAAACTCACAAAACTCAGCCACAACCAAAATCAATCAGCACCGCTACCATAGTCAAAATCCACAAAACCACACCCAAAATTAACCACTACCACCAAACCCACACAGATGAAGAAATAGAGAAGAGAGCGAGAGAAAAAAAAAAGGAAGAACCGGCGCTCAAAACAGAAAAAAGAAAAAAGAAAAGAAAAGAAAAGAAAAGAAAATAACAGAAATGAAGAAAAGAAGAAAAATGAAATGAGAGAGAGAGGAGCTCAAGAGACATACCAATACGGCAATACCTGAAACAGAGAGAAAAAAGAGAAAAAGTAGAACGTAAGAGAGAAATATTTTTTTAACTGATAGTAGAATAAAAAAGTGCGGGCATTATCGCACATGAGCTATAGGTGACACTTTACTGTGCTTCAATTGCTAAAAAAATGATTTTACCTATTTTACAAATCGTTTATCATTATTTAATATCAGTTATTTTATTTTAGCATTTAATACATTAAAATAATATAAATAATATATTTATTATAAATAAACAATAACTATCGCTACCATCACAACAACATAAAATATATTATGTTGCTTTACTATTTGAGTTACAATGCATAACTATAGATGACTGTGCAGTGTAGTTGATGAGTTAAATTTTTTAACCATACCATTACTAATGTTGCACAATTTTTGTATGTTGTGGTGTTAAAAATAGTATTTTAGCAATTTCACACCACCAATGTACGACACCAGATTCAAACAATTTTTCATTAATTAATTAGATTGGTATTTGTTTGCTTTATAACCTGTTTGGAAGTTTAGAGAGGGAGGAGAGTAGAGGGGAATGGTTCCCTTCCACCTTGTTTGGATGTTTTTAAAATTAGTAAGGGAGAAGAGAGTAATTAGCCATTCCCCTTGTTTAGATGTTTTAAAAATTAGGACGAAAATGAGAGGAAATGATTAAAATAGATAAATTTACCCCTATTTGAAAATGGGCTTGCAACATTGGTCTATTATTAATTTAGAAATGGAAAATTGAAAAATTTATCTAGTCAATAATTTATCTACTTTACTCTCCCTCCAAATCTCTCCAATTTGGGAGAATTAAAAATGAGGGGTTAGAGGTAGTTGAAACCCCTCCAAACTCCTCCCCCTCCTTCCTTAAAAAACTTTCAAAAAAGATAATTGAATTACTCTCCCTCCCTTTACTCTACTCCCCCTCCTTTTTTAAATTTTCAAACAAGCCATTAATTTTCCCCTTGACTTCATCGTATGAAATGAAGTGAAACCGTATCTTGCTTCAACCAACTAATGGTAACCCAGATTGTGTTTAGATGCATGGATAGCACATATAGCTTCACTTGTTGGAAGACTTTCCCAATATATAGCTCTTGTAGTGTTGATGTGTGGCCACTAACACTAGCTTTGTGCAAATAAAGAAGATAATAACTAGTTCCGTATGATTTTAAATTTAACTTACGTTAGAGCAGTCCCAAAAAAACATGACTGAAACTGTACCTAGATTTGAAAAAAACAAATCAATAAAAAAATTTTCTTAAAAAATACATCATATACTAACAAATGAAATATCTAGGGACATGATTTTTTTTTTTTTTTTTTTTTCTCTAAAAGAAAGCTATACAAAATTGGTAGAGTCCTTGTCTCCTTTTTATTTTGATAAATGTTACGTTCATAACATTTTTACAATATTTTCACAATAAATTTTAAGCGACGGATTGTTATTAGTAGGCCAAAAAGTACTTCTCAAAAAAAAAAAAAAAAGTAGGCCAAAAAAGTAATTTTAATGATGAATTTAAATTATAACTAAAAATAATTAACTATCTATAATTTATTATGAAAATGTTGTGAACGTAGCAATAATATGTCTCTTTCATTATAGCTAGCTAATAGGTATCCACTTGACGATCAAACCGATTGGCCAAGAAATTATTGCAAATCCAACGCATGTTCCCCATTGCCCCCAGTTTAACCTCTCTGAACCTGTAAACTTTTTCAAAAGTTCTACCATGACCACCTGAAGGACTATGGTTATGCCAATGATTTCAATAAACAACTTATTCCTAAGTATCCCTTCAAAAACATTCTTCTTCTTGAGCTTTCTTGCATTGAATTCATTGAAGACCTGACAAAGGACAAAAGTAGTGAAGATCAAGGTGTCATTTACCTCCTCAGTCACACTAAAAATTGATTCACCTTTGAATTGTAAGATCTGAAGGACTACAATCTGATATAAAGCTTGGGCTAAAAGGTTTCTCCACATATTGTTGGTAATAAGTGGCTTAGCTTGATCTACTGGTGGCTTCTTCATTAGTTCCTTGGTGGGTTGCTCTGTTGCTAGAGCTAAAGCACCCAGGGTATGCGTAATTAGGTTCACCCATAATAACTGGACTCCTGTTAACGGGTCTTTACTAACATAAATGACCGCAACCAAGTTGACAATAATAGCAGCAACATTCACGGTGAGTTAAAATTGAATGAACTTTTGAATGTTTTTGTAAACACATCTTCCCCACCTTAATATTTTGGCCACTGAAGCAAAGTCGTCATCCAAAATGACAATATTTGAATTCTCCTTTGTCACCTCGGTGCCTTGAATTCCCATAGAGTCCTACATCAGCTTCTTTCAGTGCTGGTGAATCATTTGTGCAATGCCCAGTGACTGCAACCACATGACCCTTTTGTTTCAAACATTTTACCATCAGTAGTTTGTCGAAAGTTGAGGATCTTGCCAACACACAAATTTTATCAACTTTCTCCATTCTTTCCTCTGGTGTGTATTTTCTGAATTCAATGCCTTCTACCACTGCTCCACTCATGTCTTGATCAAACCTCAATATTCCACATTCAGTGGCAATAGCTTTGGCTGTGAAAACATTGTCTCCAGTGATCATTTTGATGTTCACACCTGCATTTTGGCAATCCTCCACAGCCTTCTTTACACCTAGACGACATGGGTCCTTAATACCCACCAGTCCTAATAGGGTCAGACTATCTTCTTCTATCTTCTTTTGCTCCATATCATGTTCTTGATCTTCTTCTGAAATTTTCTTATGTGCAAAAGCAATGCACCGGAGGCTGCTGGCTGCCATACCTTGAATTCTTTGTTCGAATTTCAACTTTTCACTATCATCTAGATCTTTCATAATTCCAGAAGCATCATAGTAACTTGAACACATTTTCAATATCATTTCTGCATCTCCTTTCCAGTGTACGTGGATTGTATTGTCTATCTTTCTCCTTGTTATGACTCCGCTTCGTTTCTTCTGAGAATTGAATGCTTCAACGTAAAGAATCTTACAGCTTTGCTTCAATTGTTCCATTTTCATGTTTAGCTCCAGAACAGCCCATGAAAGAATTGCTTGTTCAGTGGGACTACCTGAGAACTCAATTTCAGATCCTGAAGTAGGCCAGTAAACACTATCGGTTGTGTTTAGAGCAACTCCTTCTTGTAGCAATTCAAGAATATATGGAGCGATTGATGTGTAAGTAGTTGGTGCTTTGCCTAGCCAGAACTTGGTCACCTTCATTTTATTCCGTGTGAGAGTGCCTGTTTTGTCTGTACAAATGGTGGTGATAGAGCCTATGGTCTCACACGCAGACAACTTCCGCACCATTGCCTGGTCAGCCATCATTTTTTTCGTGGAATAAATCTGTGTAAGCTTGACAGCCATAGGAAACCCTTTTGGAGTTACAACCTCAACTATAGTAATAGCAGCCGCTAAAATACCTACCACAGCATTTAGTATGTCATAAACCTTGGTGGTGCTGCCATTGAACTCTTTATTTCCATTCTCATCTTTTATATTCCCCGTGAAGTATCGATAGAACAAGATTATGAGAACGTGGAAAGCAACCACCAAACCAAGCTTTCCTATTGACGAAGTTAGCTCTTTAAGCCGAGTTTGTAAAGGTGTCTGGTGATTGGTATTACGTTTGCTGATTGAACTCATCATCTCGCCCCATTTAGTGTTCATTCCAACTGAAGTGACAAGCATTCGAGCATTGCCATCAATCACCTTTGTTCCAGAAAGCAAAAATGGATGGCTGCAATTTACTTTTACACGATCACTTTCCCCTGTCATGCTCGATTCATCCACTTGTAATGAGTGTCCATCTAAGAATAGCCCATCTGCTGGAACTTGATCTCCAATCTTTAAGAAAATGACATCTCCAACGACAATTTCAAATATTGAAATTTGTTGACGCCGCCCAGCTCTCACAGCGTCAATTTGGATTTTGTTGCTGACCTCAGTTAACTTGTCAAATTGTCTGTTTTGCCTAAAATGAAATATGGCAGAAACAACAATGACAAGAAATAGAGCAACAAATATGCTACCACCGTCATACCATCCTTGTTTTATTCCATTCTCTTTGATGCCGAATGCAAGAGAAGATGCAGCACTGCCTAAGTTGATGAGAATGCTATGATCCTTGAATTCTTCCACTACAAAATGAAAGAAGCTCTTTGTAGGTGGTGTTTTATACTTGTTTGGGCCGAAAGCCTCATGTCGGCGAGCAATGTCTTCAACATCACCTTGAATCCCATATTCAACATTGGTTTCAAGAGTGGATGCTACTTTAGAAACCCCTCCAATGTTTTGGAGGCTTTCAATTTTTTTCTCTTCCACAAGTTTAGTGAGTGTTGCTTGATCAACGTTGGACTTGATGTCCGGTTTGAGATCCACATCCACGAAAGATGCGTCTTTCTTATCGGGTAGAGAATTATCTTTGAAAACAGATAGTAGGGCTCTAGAGCAATATATGTAAACAAAGGCGGAGTGCCATCTCTTGTTGGGTACGCTAAGTTGGGAGGGAGTGTGGTGCTCTAACGCTTTCCAAGTTTTGTAGGATAATCATAGTCAGGATGGAGTCAGAACTTGGGATTAGGGGGGCAAAGTACGACCAAAAAAAAAAAAAAATCATTATGAAACTCTAAATAAGTTTTCCATTTAGTGTATATATATATATATATATATACACATATATATAAAAGGACAAATCAAAATCACAAATAGGCAAACAAAATAAACAAATGAACAAAGAAATAAAGGCACAAACAGAAAAAATAAAAAAAATTGTCGCACTATGTACACAGTACAACATTACAATTCATTGACTTTATTATATCTCAAGTGCCAATTCATTTCAAACAAACTAACTTTTACTTTTAAAAAAGACACACACACTATTAGAAAAGCACGATTAAAAAATTATCAATTTATATAAGCACAAAAAGACAAAATTCAACTCACAATGCACATGGGTGGATATCAATGATCAACCCATTACTAGTCACTTCTTCTATTATTTTAAAGTCATTATTTAAGTTTCTTAAAAAGAGAAATAGCTCTCTCTGTCTCCTGTTTCAGACTGTAACAAAGAGGCTTTTATTTTTTTTTACTCGTTGCTCTTGCTCATATGAGAGAGAGACAGAGAGAAATACCAAATCTGGTGAGTCGGGGCTAGGGGTGAGTCCCGTGGCTCTTCTGCTGCCGTGCTGCTGCGACTACCTCTCCCCTCACTGCTTCAGTTCAGCCATTCAACCTTTATGTCTCTAGGTTAGGCTTAGGGTTTTGTTTCTTTGTTTGTGGGTTTCTTTTTTTTTTTTTTTTTTTTTTGGTCTTTGGCTTTTGATGGAATGACAGATTAGTTTTGTTTTATATTTTTGAAAGGCCGGACTATTTGTTTTTGGTAAAATTTAGTTGATTGGGTTAAATTTTCTTTCGCTTTGTTATTTGTGATTTTTGTTGTTGTGATAAATTTTTTTGGGCTTGCTAAATTTTCTTCAAAATGAAATCCATAAATTTTTTTTTAAGGCCTTTTAGAGTGTCAATAATATTGTTAAGAGGGATTAAGTGTAATTTTATTGAATTAAAGTGCTAAAATTAATATATATATTTTTTTTAAAAAAATTTGGGGGGACCATTGCCCCCACGTCCAACTGTAGCTCCGTCCCTGATCATGGTCAACATAAATGATTAGCAAAGCACAAAATATAGGAGTAAAGAAGTAAAAAAGAAAAATGATGATCTTTAAGATTAAGAAAGCAAGGAGTTTTCTTTTATGAGTTATCCTAATCCTATCAAAAATAAATAGAAACAAATTAATGGAGCAAAGGGGAATGGAGATAATGTCGAAATAGATAAAAATTGATCGAGTTAGAATGGGACATCTTAGTTTGGAAGGATAGTATTTATAGGTAGGTGCATGAGGCTTAGTACGTAAGTTAACGCTTTCCGTATTCGAGAGATTTCCAGAAGAATATCATATTCATATTAATATGTTGTGTGTCCGTACTAACTGCTTTCATCTCACACTCACACTCTCACATATCACATTGGATGGATGTCGGTAGTCGGTACGTATAACTTTGAGCATCCACAGCAGTGGATTTATAATTTTAGCTATTTAGCATCTATAAAAGTTATTTTATCTATTTTATCTATACATATACTACAACAGTGGATCTATTTTAGCTTTCAACATAATAAAATAATATAAACATCACAATAAAATATTATATTCACTACAATAAAATAATATATACCAATACCAAAAAAAACTCACAGCACCAACCATAACTACAACCACCTCTACCATCAACCACAGCCACAACCACCACCACTACCAGCAGTCCATAGCAGGAAAAAAAAAAAAAAAAAAAAAAAAAAACCCCAAATCTCCAATCTTTTTCCTTAGCCACAGCTACCACCACCACCACCAGCAGTCCACAACAGAAAAAGAAAAAAGAAAAAAAAACCAAAGCTTGATTGACGGAAAAACCCACGAAACCCATGATGAGGAAGGCAGCGGCGGCTTCGACAATGAAACCCAGAGCTTGGAACGACGATCGACGATGAAACCCAGCGGTGGCTTGGGGCTTGGGGACGGACTGGGCGAGCTGGGCGATGGGGCTTGGGGAGATCGGCGATGGGGCTTGGGGTGGGTCGACGAGCTGGGTCGGCGGAACAGATCGGCGATGAGGGAGCTGGCCGGCGAGTTGAGGGATGACGGAGATGAGGGAGCTGGCCGACAAGCTAGAGAGAAAAAAAAATTGAGGAAGAAAGAAGAAAGGAGAAGCTGGAGAGAGAGAGAGAGAGAGAGAGAGAGAGAGAGAGAAGGAAATGAAAAAAATATACAAAGCAGCATTATTTTAATCCGGGGGATGAATAAAAAATTGTTTTTTTTTTTTTTTAGATGTATGCTACAGTGCACATCTATAGATAGATGTTCACTGTAGCAAATCAGCTAAAATTTATAGGTTTGCCTCCACTGCTGCAAGCCTTTTTTGGTATATTGGTGGAGCTAAAATAGCATTATAGCTTTTTAGCTCCACTGCTGCAAATGCTCCTATAACTGCCTAAAAATGCGTCTGCTACTGCCAGCTGTTGCAATACACTAGTATGGTACTTTGGTTTTTTGCTGTCAACAGCCTAGAAAGCAAACTGAATTTTTTACAACAGGTCAACGCAGCGGGAATCAAGGAAGCTCCCGTTGCATCTTAGGTTCCTACTTTTGTCGCATGTTCCACGCTGCTTGGATTTGGAAACACCATACGTTCAGTGTCTATTTCAAAAAGTTTACTTAGTTAGAAAATTTTTGTTAAAAGCGTATAAAAATATATTTATATTTTAAAAAAATAATTAAAAAAAGAAAAAAATTGAGATTTTAAAAAGTTATACATAAATATTAAAAATTAAAAGTTAAAAGTTGAAACTAATGCCAAATAGGTTCTTAGTATTAAAAACAGATTGATGTTTTAACACAATTAATAAATAAATAAAAAGTTGTAGGGGCTAGATTTGGGGCCCAATTCCAAATTTTCTAGAATCTTGGCCCAAAGAACCCAATACAATGAATTTATGTTGAATATGGATCGAAGAACTAGGTTAAAATGAGTTGAACTACGGCTTGCATGGGATTTAAGGGTAAATGAACACGAAATAGGATCTGTCACGGTCAAAAGACCATTTGCTCGAGGAGACTGGAATTTTTAGGATCACAAATCACCATATTAGGGTTCTTTTTTATGCTCTCGATCTCTTCCTCTCTTTTCCTTTCTTTTTTCTCTTCCCTAACTGGTAAACCAATTACCAACGTTAGTCAACTGATGGACAGGATTGACAAATACAAAAGGGTGGAAGAGGACCAGCTACAAGAGAAAAAAGAAAGGAAAAGAGAGGAAGAGATCAAGAGTATAAAAAAGAACCCTAATATGGTGATTTGTGATCCTAAAAATTCTAGTCTCCTCGGACAAATGGTCTTTTGACCGTGACAGATCCTATTTCGTGTTCATTTACCCTTAAATCCCATGCAAGTCATAGTTTAACTCATTTTAACCTAGTTTTTCGACCCATACTCTACATAAATTCATTGTATTGGGCTCTTTGGGCCAAGATTCTAGAAAATCCGGAGTTGAGCCCCAAATCTAGCCCCTACAATTGGCGCCTTCTGTGGGAAGAACTCGAGTGTTAGTGAGTACGACGGTTAAGCATGGCAAGATCAGGTCCACACCAAGAAAATCCACGCCAAGCTGATCCTCAGCGGACAGAACCCATTGGGCCTTAACGGCAAAATAATCATCCTAACCCTGAGCTAAATCTGGGCAATGGAAGGAACCGAGAGGGAAGCGTACATACTACTTAGACGAGCCAAAGCCACTCCTAAGTAGGTAGTCGCATATCCCAAAGGCGAAACAACCATCAGGCCATGCAGCGAGAGATAGACGACCTGAAAAAAAGGCTGCGCCGTGCACAGCAAAGGCGGTCCCCTTCCAGCTCCAACATATCCTCTAATGAAGAAGAGGATGTCAGTTACAGGCAGAGATTAAGAACTCCCCCAAGTGAAACTTTTTCCTATGAAAAAGAGCAGCGTCATGAACGGAGACATAAGAGCCCGTCTAGTAAGGGTCTGGGTAATGATGCCATAAACAAAGCTCTGGATTAGATCTCTAGGTCACCCTTCACGCAAAGGATAGAAGGGGCTAGACTACCACGGCATTTCCATCAACCTACGTTTACCATTTATAACGGCTGAACAGACCCTGTGGAGCCTGTGAGCCAATTTAACCAAAGAATGGCTATCCATTCTCGAAATGAGGCTTTGATGTGCAAAGTTTTTCCGTCAAGCTTGGGACTCGTAGCGATGAGATGGTTCAACAGCTTGAAGACGAATTCCGTAGATTCCTATAAGCAGCTCACCTAAGCTTTTTGCTTTCGTTTTATTACGAACAGCAAGGTTCCTCGGCCTCTGAGTTCATTATTATCATTATCCATGCACGAAGGGGAAACCTTAAAGGCATATTCGGATAGGTATTGGGAGATGTACAACGAGATAGATGATAACCACGACGACGTCGCCATCAGCACGTTTAAAAGTGGTCTCCCCACTGAGCATGGTTTAAGGAAGTCCCTAACTGGTAAACCCGTTACCAGCGTTTGTCAACTGATGGACAAGATTGACAAATACAAAAGGGTGGAAGAGGACCAGCTACAAGGGAAAGGAAAGGAGAAGATCATCCCTCACAAGGGGAATGATTACAGGTCGGAACGATACAACAACAACAACCAGCTAGGAAGAGATTTTGCGAAACAAGCTGGACTAACCAACGTGTAGGCAGTTAATGCCATATTCAGAAAGCCGGTATAACAGGTTTTGGAGAAAGTCAAGAATGATCCCTTCTTCAAATGGCCGAATAAAATGGCCGGAGACTCCTCAAAGCGCAACCAGAGTTTGCATTGTCAATACCACCAAGACCACGGACATACCACCGAGGACTGTAGGAATCTATGGAATCACCTGGATCAGTTGGTTCGAGAGGGAAAATTGTGGCACCTCTTACACCCCTCTAGCGGTCATCTGGGTCAGGCAGTCCAAGAACCCCGGAAAGACGTATCTTTGAGACCTCCCATGGGTACGATACATGTCATCCTCGCCGCTCTGGGGAAGACCGGCTCTATTCCCTTTAGGGTAATATCTGTGGCTCGGCTCTCCACTGAGGACGGTGAGAGGGAGTCCAAAAGGTCTAAGAAAAGGAATTCACCTGTGCTGGGATTCTTAGATGAGAATAAGATTGGAACCATCACGATGACGCTTTGGTAGTTACGCTTAGGATTGGAGGGTTTGACGTGAAGAGAGTACTGGTAGACTCGGGCAGTGCTGTGGAAGTGATGTACCCTGATCTGTATAAAGGGCTGAACCTAAAGCCCGAGAACCTAATGGCGTATGATTCCCTTCTTGTAAGTTTCGAAGGGAAGACTGTCACACCAAAAGGGCAGATCAGACGCCTCTACAGACCGGATCAGAGGTGGTGGAGGTGGATTTTATCATGGTCGACGCCTACTCACCGTACACGGCCATAGTAGCTAGACCTTGGCTCTACGCCCTGGGAGCCGTTTCTTCTACGCTTCACCAGAAGGTAAAATACCCGTCAGGAGGCCAAGTGGAGGAGATTGGGAGAAATCAAGCCATGGCTAGGCAATGCATGGTGGCTGCCATCTCACGCCTATCCAGTGCAGAACCCTCGGCACTTGTGAGAGGGACTTATAGCAATCAGCCACCTCGGCAGTACCCGTTGGTAAACCAGTCGAGGAGATAAAATGTGAAAGTCTAGAAAGGGTTACTGTTAACAACAACCCAGAGAGATTCTTCCAAGTTGGCTCAAAACTACCTCTCCAAGAGAGAGGGGAATTGATTGGGTTTCTGAGAAGAAATGTTGACGTATTTGCATGGGATGCCTACGATGCCCCGGGGGTTGATCCGAATCTCATTTTTCACTACCTAAACGTTAACCCATCCTCTATTCCCAAGAAGCAACCACCCCGGCGCCCGTCGAAAGAGCATGCCGACGCTGTTAGGGATGAAGTGATGAAGTTGAAAAAGTCAGGGGCTATCAAAGAAGTCTTTTACACCGAGTGGTTGGCAAATACAATGGTGGTAGAAAAGAAAACCGAGAAGTGGAGAGTCTGCGTAGACTTCACAGACTTGAACAAGGCGTGCCCAAAAGACCCGTTCTCGATGCCTCAGATAGACCGGTTGGTAGATGCAACTGTAGGCGACTCTCGAATGAGCTTCCTGGATGCCTTCTAGGGTTATCATCAAATACCACTAGCTCTAGAAGATTAAGAGAAAACAGCGTTCATGACACCCGTCGGAAACTACCACTATAAGGTGATGCCTTTTGGTTTAAAGAATGCAGGGTCTATCTACCAAAGGATGATGACCAGAATGTTCGAACCACAACTAGGTAAGAGTATTGAAGTCTACATAGACGATATGGTAGTAAAAAGTAAAGTGGTTTTCGAGCACGTGAGAGATCTTAAAGTCATTTTTGGCATTTTGAGAGAGCACAAGCTGCGCCTCAATGCCTCTAAGTGCTCATTTGGTGTCGGATCCAGCAAATTTCTGGGCTATATGGTAACTCACAAGGGAGTAGAGGTGAGCCCGGACCAAATCAAAGCAATTCATAACCTACAAGCTCCTAGGAATGCAAAAGAAGTCTAGAAACTCACTAGAATGATCGCGACATTAAATCGGTTTATTTCCTGATCTGCAGACCAATGCCGACCTTTCTACCTCTTGATGAGCAAGTGGAAAAGATTTGAATGGTCGGAGGATTGTGCCCTAGCCTTCCAACAATTTAAAGAATACCTGTCACGGCCACCCGTCATGTCTAGCCCTGAGGCCGACGAAGTTCTGTTCACCTACATAGCGGTGGCCCCTTACGTTGTGAGCTTGGTATTAATACGGATTGATAATGGCGTACAACGACCAGTTTACTATGTAAGTAAATCGTTACATAAGGCCGAGGTGCGTTACTTACCACTGGAGAAGGCAATTCTTGCAGAAGTGCATGCCACACGGAAACTCCCCCACTACTTCCAGGCACACTCGATTATTATCCTAACTCAACTTCCCCTCAGGTCGGTGCTCCGGAGCGCTGATTACACAGGAAGAATCGCCATGTGGAGTATGCTCCTAGGGGCTTTCGATATTAAGTACATGCCCCGGACCTCTGTCAGGGGTCTAGTCCTCGCTGATTTAATAGCCGAATTTACTGAACCCCCAATAGAAGCAGTAGCAGAGAAAAAAGAAAGGAAAAGAGAGGAAGAGATCGAGAGCATAAAAAAGAACCCTAATATGGTGATTTATGATCCTAAAAATTCCAGTCTCCTCGGACAAATGGTCTTTTGACCATGACAGATCCTATTTCGTGTTCATTTACCCTTAAATCCTATGCAAGTTGTAGTTCAACTCATTTTAACCTAGTTCTTCGACCCATATTCTACATAAATTCATTGTATTGGGCTTTTTGGGCCAAGATTCTAGAAAATCTGGAGTTGGGCCCCAAATCTAGCCCCTACAAAAGTCAATTTCATGTTGACTTGCTTAATTCTTAATCAACTCCAACTTATTAGATTAATATAAATAAATTTCATTTTTTATCAAATAAATTTTAATTCTAAATATAATCAAATATTATGTTCGGGTGTGTGTGTTTGTTTCAAAAAAAAGAAAAAAAGAGAGAGGGAATTACATTACTTTTTCACCCTAAACTATACTATATTTTACACTTATTTTGCCTCATGAACTATCAAAATGCACGATCGACTCCCCAAATCGAAAACTTTGTAACACTTAACCACTAGTTTTTTTTTTTTGGCTATTAAGTCCAACAAAATTTACATTAAAAGACCAATTTACTCCTCCACCGTTTGTTTTGGAGAGAGAGGGGTAAATTGATATTTCAATACTTAATTCTATCGTACTTAATATTTAAAAACATGGTAGGGGGTAAATTGAAACAAATTTACAACTTTGGGGATCAATCATGCATTTGGATAGTTCATGGGGCAAAGTATAAAATGATGTATAGTTTAGATTTTAGAGTGACAAAGTGTAATTTTCACACCAAAAAGAAGAAGAAGAAGAAGAAGAGAGATCTTTGTAGTGGAGGGGAACACCGGTTTTAGGACCAAATTCAATGCCCTTCTCACCAGTAAAGATCAATTGTGAAATAGTGAACCAATCAAATTGAAACAAAGTAATGAAAACCGATCATTGTACCAAAATGAGAGAAAGCCCAAACATATTGGTCTGTTTGGATTAAGGGGGAGGGAGGGGGAGTAGAGTAGTATTGGCCCAAAATTAGCATATTTTCAACCAACTCTACTCTACTCCCCTCCACTCCCCCTCCATTCTCTCTATTTTCAACCAACTCTACTCTACTCTCCTTCCTTCCCCTCTCAATTCAAATGGGCACTAAAGGAAAATGGGAGAGAAAGTATGAGTTACACGTACCTAGATGTAAGAACTGTGGGTATACAATAATAATAAAATAAAATAAAATTGAAATGGAATCAAGGCATCACAATGAAGTTAATATCTGCTCTACTCATGACCTTGTTAAACAATCTCAAACTGTTGAGGAGACCACCTAATCAAGCCCCTAATCTTGCCATGATTGATATAGCATGGAACTGTAGAGAGGCTAATTGGTTCTTGGCAGTTAGAGCACTATCAACAATAATGAATAAGTATAACCTAAGAAATAATACCTAAAGAGGAAGGAGGTTACATGAAAAATATTGTGTACGTACAAAGAGGTGAAATATTGTGATTAGCATGTTAATATTCTATATAATATATATATATATATATATATATTGATATATATTGTAAGGACTCAATTTGTAACGACCCCAAAATGATGTTGGGTTCGCACGTTAAGGGCCCAAATAATATAATTTGTAGAGCATGGGCTTGAAAGGCTAGGCCTTGGTCAACGAACGGTGGTTAATCATGATACTCATGGTGGACACATAGAGATGAGCTAAGGCTATCCGTGGATCTTGCCCATAAAACTTAATGTTCATATTCTTCCTTTCCCTCTTTTTGGGTCTCTCCTTTTTTCTTTTTTTTGGCGCATAAGCCTTCACATTATATAGCCCTTCTCAGTTGATCCTGACCCTCCATCTGTTGATCAGGCAGGTACCTACTCGAGTACCTGTCCCATCAGCCGCCTCCCCCCACTCTCTGTTAGTTGCAATAATTGAAGCCACACTGTTCAGGAGTCCTTTCCCATTAATATGGCTAGGACGTTTGTGGGCGCATTTAATGCGGATGTGACGTCTTTACCTTGAACCACCCCCACTCCGTACCCCCATGTGAATCCCATTCTATTTGCCTCTTCTTCTGGGGGCGCTTTGGAGGCTGCCTTTGACGACATATCGCTCTTCCCTTTGAAGCCTTGGGATGCCGAGGACAAGGTCATCCTCGGCTGCATCTTTAGGCTATTTGATCTTTCACCACTTGTCCTCGACAACTACTCTCCTCGACACGGGCCTTGGGTCCTATTGGAAAGTGGGCCGGGTCATAAGTTCTCTGACCCCACAATAGTCCCTCAAAATCCTGCTGTCCGGATCCTCGTCCGGATAGGAGGGTTTTGATGACATCAAGCCTCTGTCAAAACTTGTCAATCCTTGTCACCTATCGGTTCCCTAGACTCTTCGTCTGCCCGAGACAAGTTTCTGGAGCCTTTGGAAGGTGAACCGTGTCCTCATTAAATGCGGGCGGCTCTGTGCTTCCCACGTTCAACGGCGCGATGGTGATCTAACGGTGGAGATTTCCTTACCTTTATGGGCAGAAAAATTCGTGCAGTTACTTTCGATGGGTGGTATAAATGATTTTTGGAACTGACTTATCTCTTCACTTTTGCACTTAAGAGTTCTAGCGCATATATCCTGGGTTCATCCAAACTTTCATCCAAATTCAAGTCTATCTCCAGCACAAAAAGCCTGTCCGAGGCACTTTTCCTCTTTTCTGTAAGTTCTCTACCTTCACTAACTCTTGCTTTTTCTTTTCTGGGTTTATTTTTCTCTTGTTCCTCTCCTTCTTCCGTCATCCACTGAGTTTATTTAGTAATTCTTAGAGATGGTTAAGTTGAGATTGAGAAAATTGGTTGATACTGAAGAGGTGATGGAAAAGTTCATCGCCAATTATAGGATTCCCCCCAACGTGAGTTTGAGGCAGTGTAAGATGGGGGAGTGGCATCTTTTGAGAAGGACGGGCGAGGTGGTAATTCCCATTCTCGCCTTTTTGGAGGGGGGTATGAGAATCCCCATGGGACCGGTAATGAAGAGTTACCTTAGGCATTTCCGATTAGCTCCCACCCAGTGCGCTGCTAATATGTTTAGGATTCTAGGTTGTGTGAATGCCTTAAGCGAAAAAATGGGGTTAAGACTAACCCATCATGATGTATATTGGTGCTACAATCTCCAAAATTTGAAGGGCAAGTCCTACTACATGAAGACGAGAGACGATAGGGTTCGGCTAATCCAATGCCTCCCCGACTCCAACAAGGGGTTGAATAAGGACTTTCTTATCATATCCAGGGAATGGCATGATGGCCTTCCATGTCCGATGGTGGAGGGAGAACTAGGTGGGGTATAGAGACAAACGGGTGCCAATCCTTTACGCCAGTTTAATTTGGTGTGGTTCGATTACTAACCATGTACATGCTTCTTTTTACAGATCCAAACGCCTTTCACCGACATTTTCATCTGGTTAACCAGGTCGATTTGGAAACCGTTCTTCAAGCGGCAGTTTTTGCAAATGACGAGGATGGTCAAGTCAGAGCCGCTCACAAAATCTTAGGATACGCTCTCCTTCAGAAGTCATTTGCCAACCCAAAGCACGTGATCAGCGCTAACCGTCCTCGGCTTTTGAAAATTACCGTAGTTGAACAAGGGTTTTTGATCTCCGAAGGATCTCCTATCCCAGAGGGCATCCCATTGGTGGGCTCTTCGTCGTCTCATCAGGTAGTGGAGGACGAAGGTGATTTAGGTCTGTCCGAGGAGGGTTTTGGGGCATTTGACCAAGCCGACTCATCCGAGGATCCTTCCAGTGATCTAGGTGACCTAGACTTGTCCGAAGCGGTATTGTTGTCAGTGGGAATATCCTCTCGAGCTGAGATGGGTCTCAAGAGAAAGCCCCCGACCAGCCTATTCGACCTCATCGAGGGTCAACCGGGGAAGGGTGCACAGGAAAAACCGCAATCCAGTGTTCCAACTCCCCCGTCTCAGCCTCAACTCGTCTAGACTAGGTCCTCGTCTACTAAGTCGCAGCCACAATCTCCCCGCCCCAAACTTCCTACTCCTCCTCAATCAGCTCTGCCTCCTCGGCTGGAGCCCATTGACTCAAAGAGAAAGAGGAGCCCCAAGAGAAAGGAACCCATGGATGGGGGAAAATTCCAATCCTCTTAGGAGGGGGATGAAGCCCCGCGAGCTCCAAAACAGTTAAATATTGGGCACCAAAGCAGGGGGAAAGGGATCGAAGCCCAATCCGCCCAAAGCAAGGGGAAAGGGATTGTAGCCCAATCCGCGCCGAGTGCTTGGCTCCCCGCCCCAATGCTCCACGGGGAGCCATTGCTGGAAACCGCATCCATGAGGGACCTTGGAGACGGCGATGGCGGTTATGCGGCCGACGCATTAGGGAGAACCATGTTGCTTCCTACTGATGTGGAAGAATTAAAGAACATGAGGATGCAGGAGGTTTTCCTTAGCGTGAAGAGGTACCTGAGTATGGTAAGACTCTTGAAACCTAAGGCTCTATCGATTCTGGCTCCCAGATTTTCATTCACAATATACTTGTCTCAATTGGCAGGCTATCCAGGCCACCTATAGGATGGAGGAAGAAGTTAAGGGGCAGAGTAAGGCTGCCGAGGATGAATGCACCAAACGCATAGATGCTGCGCGGACCTTCAAAGCTTCCGAGGCTGACCTCGTGAAGGCTAGGGAGGACTTAAAGAAGGCTACCTGAGACAGGGATAGTGCCTTGGCAGGTTTAACTGGTGCCCAAAAACAGGCCGAGGAATAGACAAAGCGCCTACTCGATGCCGAGGAGCAATTGCAGATAGCTAAGGAACAGATCAGTGACTTGAAGAAGAAACTGATCATGGCAGACAATGCTAAGGGCGTGGCGGAGTTTGCCCGGAACGAAGCCGTGAGGGCTAAGCAGGAGGCTGAGTTTGCCAGAAACGAGGCCGAAACTGCTAGGGACAAGGCCGATGAGGAGGGTTACGAGACGGGAGTAGCTAAAACCCAGGACTCCCTTAAAACTCAAATCTCGGGAGTATGCAGGTTATACTGCTTCCAGGTTTGGGAAGAGGCCCTCAAACGAGCTGGGGTGGAAGCTTCATCCGACTTGTGGAAGGCGGAGAGCATATTTTACCCTCCAGCCATCCGTGAGACCGCCTCCGCCAGCTCCGAGGCTATGAGCGATCCACACGAGGCAGGGGCTACTCAATCAGAAGCTGCACAGATCATCATCCCTCCTGGCCAGTCGACTGAAGGAAGAGAGCCTCATGCTGCTACAAAAGCACCTGGAGGCCTGAATCCTGAGATGCCTCAGGAGGTCGCCCCGTCTACAGTCAGTGCCCAGATCTCTTGTGCCGAGAAGCCAGCCATCTTGGTTCAACCCCTTCAGGCCATTTCCCTTACTGATGTCCCCCAGGGCACCGAGGCTGATCCTGCCAAGCCTTCCCAAGAAGGGGATGTTTCCCAGGGCTCCGAGGCTAACCCCGATCAGCCTTCCTAGGATGTGGCCCAAACGAAATCGAAGAAGTAAAAAGCCCTGGCCAACCTTTGTATTTGTTTCTAGTTTAATTATTTAACTAGTTTCCCTTTTATTTTGAAAACTTTATAGTTTGCTTGCAGTTGAACTTATTGACCATATATATGAAATTCTTTTCTTCCGTTTTCCTTTAAATTACATGTTATTTGCCCTTGCTGATACTTACTATTGTTGCGGATCTCCTAATTTTTGGACTAGTTATCTTAACACGTATGAATGGTTATGCATATGATATATTTGGGATCATATCCCAGAATTCTAACTTACTTGAGCCCATAGGGCGTTGAACTTGTGTCTAAACATGCTTCTGGGGAGAGATAGACATCATCCGAGATGTCATGTGTATTGTTTAGGCCGAGCCTGGTATCTAGATTTCCTTTAAGTAGTTGGTTTCCCCATAGGTTTGAGTCCGAGGACCAAGCAATACCTTGGTTCTGTCCAAAACTTAGATTCCTTTTAAGTAGTTGGTTTCCCCACAAGTTTGAGTCCGAGGACCATGCAATACCTTGGTTCTGTCCAAAACTTAGATTTCTTTTAAGTAGTTGGTTTCCCCATAGGTTTGAGTCCGAGGACCATGCAATACCTTGTTCTGTCCAAAACTTAGATTTCTTTCAAGTGGTTGGTTTCCCCATAGGTTTGAGTCTGAGGACCATGCAATACCTTGGTTCTGTCCAAAACTTAGATTTCTTTTAAGTAGTTGGTTTCCCCATAGGTTTGAGTCCGAGGACCATGCAATACCTTGGTTCTGTCCAAAACTTAGATTTCTTTCAAGTAGTTGGTTTCCCCATAGGTTTGAGTCCAAGGACCATGCAATACCTTGGTTCTGTCCAAACTTTATATTTCTTTCAAGTAGTTGGTTTCCCCATAGGTTTGAGTCCGAGGACCATGCAATACCTTGGTTTTGTCCAAAACTTAGATTTCTTTCAAGTAGTTGGTTTCCCCATAGATTTGAGTTCGAAGACCATGCAATATCTTGGTTCTGTCCAAAACTTAGATTTCTTTCCTTAAGTTTTGAGGGTTAGCCCCCGGCCAAGGTGTGGGACGTCGATCTAACATTGAAAGCCCCTAGAACCGTCCGCGCTACTGACGCCTCGAAGCGAAGCCCCTTCTGGAACTTTATGTTAGGGCACAACAACGGGCTGCTGGAAGTGATGGAGGGACTTTCTTGATCCACCACCTGTGCCAACGCACAAGCCTTCCCACAGACGGCGCCAATTGTAAGGACTCAATTTGTAACGACCCCAAAATGATGTTGGGTTGGCACGTTAAGGGCCCAAATAATATAATTTGTAGAGTGTGGGCTTGAAAGGTTAGGCCTTAGTCACCGAATGGTGGTTAATCATGATACTCATGGTGGACACATAGAGATGAGCTAAGGCTATCTGTGGATCTTGCCCATAAAACTTAATGTTCATATTCTTCCTTTCCCTCTTTTTAGGTCTCTCCTTTTTTCTTTTTTTTGGCGCATAAGCCTTCACATTATATAGCCCTTCTCGGTTGATCCTGACCCTTCATCTGTTGATCAGGCAGGTACCTACTCGAGTACCTGTCCTATCAGCCGCCTCCCCCCACTCTCTGTTAGTTGCAATAACTGAAACCACACTGTTCAGGAGTCCTTTCCCATTAATATGGCTAGGACGTTTGTGGGCGCATTTAATACGGAGGTGACGTCTTTACCTTGAACCACCCCCACTCCGTACCCCCATGTGAATCCCATTCTACTCGCCTCTTCTTCTGGGGGCGCTTTTGAGGCTGCCTTTGATGACATGTCGCTCTTCCCTTTGAAGCCTTGGGATGCCGAGGACAGGGTCATCCTCGGCTGCATCTCTAGGCTATTTGATCTTTCACCACTTGTCCTCGACAACTACTCTCCGCGACACGGGCCCTGGGTCCTGATGGAAAGTGGGCCGGGTCATAAGTTCTCTGGCCCCACATATATATATATATATATATATCATATTTTTAGTTTTTTTTCCCTTGAAATAGTGCGCATGCCATGTGTATCAATTGCTATATGATATTTATCACTTCATTTTTTTCCTTTAATTTCTAATTTAGAAAATCAATTATGTAACACTAAAAATTCTAAAGTACTCTTGGTTTCTCTCTGCTAGTGAGGGGTGGGTCTCCATTTCTTCCTAGAGTGTAGAATAGTTGTCCCTTCTCTTGAAGGTGTCTTTGTCCCTCAACGTAACAGGTTTATCTTGAGGATTTGGTGGTTTTTTCTTCTGGGGTTTTTGGGAAACATATTTTAGTATAGAATGGAAGAACTTACAAAAACTTGGAATAGCCTAACCCTTTCAGAATGTGAAGGTTCAAACTTTCACATCAAGGAGGAACAGGTGAAGACAGAGTTTATTTTAGTAGCTAAGTTCTTGACTAAAAGAGTTCTTAATAAAGATGCCATAGCTAAGACCTTCACACCCATATGGAGATCAAAAAATGGATTCAAAATAAAAAAGGAGAGTGAGCATGTGGTTTTATTTACGTTTGACGATAAGGGTGAGATGGAGAAAATCATGGCAGCAGAGCCTTGGAGCTTTGACAAACATTTAATGGTACTACAATAGTATGATAAGGAAACAATTGTGGGTGATATGGAGTTTAGTAAGGTGACATTTTGGGTGCAAGTTCACGATCCCCCAATCAGATTTAGGACAAGGAAGATAGCTGAACAGTTGTGTGAAGTTATTGGAACGGTGACTAAAGGGACTGATGAAGAAGAAACAGAGGGCGAGAACTTCATGTGAGTCTAAGTAACCTTAGACATCTCCAAACCGTTGTGTAGGGGGCGGGTTATCTCGCTGGATAGTGGTAAGGAACTGTGGGTGCCTTTCAAATATGAAAGGCTCCCAAACCTTAGCTTCTGGTGTGGATGTTTGACAAATGATGATTGTGATTGTGACCTTTGGGTTGAAAGGAA
The DNA here is from genome assembly GCF_001633185.2 of Quercus lobata. Classification (NCBI taxonomy): domain Eukaryota; kingdom Viridiplantae; phylum Streptophyta; class Magnoliopsida; order Fagales; family Fagaceae; genus Quercus; species Quercus lobata. The sequence goes on along the minus strand of NC_044909.1, from coordinate 692,182 downwards.
GGAAGTCTCTTAATTGAATCCCAGTAGTTCGGTCCCTGGCTTAAGGTAGCACCGTATGTGCCAAGCCAGAGATATATGGTCAAAGTTCCCGGTTTTTTCGCTAGCAAAAAATCGGGTACGGCGTCAAAAAAACCCAATACAGCCAAGACGATGCCTGTGAAGGTGGTTTGCAAAGGGAAAACGATGCCGGAAATTATTAGGCTTGAAAAGGAAAACCTCGAAGTTGGTGAGGGAGAGAGCACAAAGCTGGATTTTCAGGGCTGTATCAACAAAAGTAACGTTTGTCAAATGAAGAGGGAAACATGGAGGATGTAAGGTTACAACAGTCCAGGTTAGCAGCAAAAAAGGTGTTAGCTGAGCCTTTTAAGGATGTACTTAGGGAGATAGATAAGGAAATAAACAAATATGATTTTGATGATGCAGTGACAGCCGGGTTTGGTGGTAACACAGGAAAGGAAAATGATGTTGACCACCCTAGCATTAATGATTCAAACGTGCCAAGCCAGCTAACACATGCAACTCACCTGTCCGCATCATCATGGGTCCCTTTAGTTGAGATACCCATCTCTCTTGTCAATCACATGCACGCTGAAGGTACTTGGAAAAGGTTAACTAGAATAGGGGTGGTATTAGATGTAAGTATGTCTGAAGCAGTGGGGGGAAAAAGAAGTGCAGGAAGTATAACAACCCAAACTGAGTTACCAAAAAAAAGAAGGGTTTCTCAAGGAGGTGTAACAAAAAATAAGATATTGGTGGAGGCTGGTTACCAGCCCTGCCAAAAGCAATGAGTCTATTATTATGGAACTGTCATGGGCTTGGGAACCCACGAACAAAGAACGAGCTTGTAAGATTGATATAGGCAAAAGATCCCTCTGTCATATTTATAGTCGAAACATGGGCAGATGAAGCAAGGCTAGATTGTACTTTAAGCAAGATTAATTTTGACCAGAAGTGGGTGGCTCCAAGGCTTAATAGAGGTGGTGGATTAGTATTATTTTGGAAAAATTCTATTAACATTGATGTTGTTGATTCCCACAGGTATTATATTGATACGATTATCAATGGGAACACTGAAAATGCATGATGGTTCACTGGTTTTTACAGAGAGCCCGAAACCCATAGGAGAAGTGAAGCATGGAGTAAACTGAGAAGCTTAAACTCTAGGTTAAACATTCCTTGAATTTGTGGTGGTGACTTTAATGAAATTGTCCATCAAGAGGAAAAGTGGGGTGGGGCACCTAGAGATCATAGTCAAATGCAACTATTTCGAGACTTGATCGATGAATGTTGCTTCATGGATATGGGATATGTGGGGCCTAAGTTCATGTGGGCAAAACATTATGTTGATGGGCATTCCATAAGAATAAGATTGGATCGGTGTATAGCTACAAATTCTTGGTTTCAAAAATTCCCAGGAACTACGGTACATCACCTTAGTTGTATGTCATCGGACCACTCTCTACTATTGATCAATTTGTCAGGGTTGCCTGAACCTAGGAGGAAGAGGTGTTTCAGATTTGAAGAAATGTGGTTATCGGATCCAACTTGTGGGGAAATGATTGAGGAAGTGTGGAATAGCACAAGGGAACCAAATCCAAGCATAACCATTATGAAAAAAGTGGCGAAATGTGAAAAAGAGTTAACATGGTGGAACAAACACAATTTTGGGCACGTGAGGAGGGAATTGGAGATTAAAAAGAACCAATTAACTTGGGCCAAGAGTGAGGCTATGGTGAGTGGGAATAATACTCGAGTTAGGAGCTTAAGGATGGAGATTAACTTGCTACAAGATCGAGAATCAAGGATGTGGTGTCAAAGATCAAGGGTGTTGTGGCTTAGCAAAGGTGATAATAATACAGCCTTCTTCCATAGTAAGGCAACAAAAAGATTTAGGAAGAATCTGATCAGAGGAATAAGAGATGGGAGTGGAACTTGGCTAACCGAACAAGAAGAAATTGGGCATGTGATGGAGAATTACTACAAAGAGCTTTTTTCCACCTCCAACCAGAATCTAGAAGTCAATTCTCTTGAGAAAATTCCATGCATGGTTACAGATGAGATGAATATTGAATTAGTGAAGGAATTTACAGAACTGGAAGTTAAGGAAGCCTTGAATCAGATGGCTCCTCTAAAAGTGCCAGGCCCCGATGGTATGCTACCGTTGTTCTATCAACATTTTTGGTTGACAATGCAGCATGATGTTACTTCAACCATTCTCTCATGGATGAACTCAAGTATCCTACTCGAACCCATCAACTACACACTCATTACTCTTATCCCTAAAATAGCTAATCCTGAACTTGTGTCTGAATTCCGGCCTATTAGTTTTTGCATTGTCCTATATAAGATTTACTCTAAAGTCCTAGTAAATAGGTTGAAGACATTTTTACCTTCCCTAATTACTGAGCATCAATCTGCTTTTACTAAAGAAAGACTTATCTCAGACAATATTCTAGTTGCATTTGAGACTCTCCATCACATGAAGCATCATAATTTGAGAAAACATGATTTTATGGCTATCAAATTAGACATGAGTAAAGCCTATGATCAGGTGGAGTGGTTGTATTTGGAGAGGCTAATGGAGAAAATGGGTTTTTTGTTTTAGATGAGTCACTCTCATGATGAGTTGTGTGAAAACGGTGTCGTACTCTATCATGGTAAATGGGGAGCCCATTGGAATGATCCATCCCGAAAGAGGAATTAGACATTCGGGATATTAAACATTCGACGAGGAATGGGGATATTAAGGGCTTTTCCTTGTGCAAACGAGGCCCTAAACTAACCCACTTGTTTTTTGCAGATGATAGCTTGCTTTTCTGCAGGTCCATCTTCGAGGATTGTAACAATGTGTTGAAACTATTGGGCGAATATGAATCTTGGTCAGGGCAAAAGATCAACAAAGACAAGACCACAATCTTCTTTAGCAAGTCCAGCACGGATGAAGCTAAATCAAACATAAAGAATCTCCTTCAAGACCAAGAAGTGAAGTCTTACGAGAAATATTTGGGTCTTCCCTCCTTTGTGGGTAGGGGAAAAAAGGCTAGCTTCAACTACATTAAAGAGAGGGTTTAGAGAAAGCTCCAAGGATGGGAGGGTAAATTGCTTTCACAAGCCGGAAGAGAGGTCTTAATCAAATCAGTATTCCAAGCCAATCCCTACTTATGCTATGGGATGCTTTAAATTACCATTGGGGCTACGTGATGACATTGAGGTAATGATAAAGAAGTTTTGGTGGGGACAAAGGGGCAATAGAAGGCGGCATGGGTTTTCACGACTTGGCTCACTTTAATGATGCCCTTTTGGCGAAACAAGCTTGGAGGCTCTTGCATAATAACGAAATCCTCTTCTACAAAGTTTTTAAGGCAAATTTCTTCCTGAATCACTCTATCTTAGAAGCCAAGGAATCAAGTATGGGGTCCTACGCTTGGAAGAGTATTTTGCATGGTCTTGATGTTATCCTAGATGGTGCTTGTTGGAGGGTGGGGAATGGTAAATCTATCAAGATACTCTCTCCAATGGTAGACACAATGGAAGAAGCTACAGTTGATTGCTTAATTGATGAAGGAACTAGAACGTGGAATGCAACAATGGTGGATGAGATTTTTGCACCTCAAGAAGCCGAAGAAATAAAAAATATTTTGTTGGCTAGGAATGAAATGGAAGACTCCATGTATTGGCCATGGGAGCATGATGAGAGATATAGCTGCAAAACGGGCTACCGATTCTTAAAGGAGGATGAAGTTGGTTTTCAGGTGGCAGAGAATCAAGACCAAGAAAAAGGGCTGTGGAAGAAGATTTGGGCTCTTGAATGCCCAAATAAAGTAAGAAATCTTATCTGGAGGGCTTGCCGTAATTCACTCCCATCAAAGTGCAATCTTGTACGTCGCACAATTATTTCAGAACAGAGCTATGACTACTACAAGGAAGGAAATGAAGATGTTTTGCACACAGTATGGAGCTGCAAAGAGCTGGATGGAGTTTGGGGAGCAAATAGTATATGGAGCTTTCGGAACCAACGATGCTTTGCCAGCTTCAGCGAGCTCTTGGCATGGGTCTGTGATCACCAGAGGAATCCGGTCCTGTTTGCATTCACCATTTGGTCCATTTGGCACCAAAGAAATCAAGTGAGAACACAACAAACCCATCGTCCTCTTAACCATCTCTCTCAATGGGCTTACAATAGGTACATGGAGTTCAAAGCTCTGAAAACGGCACCAATTACCAGTAGACCAAAGAGTAGAGTCTGGTGGAAACCACCTGCTTAGGGAATGCTTAAAATCAATTTTGTCGGAGCCACATTTGCCGAAGAAAAATGCTCCGGCCTGGGAGTTATCATTCGAGACAGGGAAGGTCTTGTCATAGCTTCCATGGCTGCTCGGGTTCCTCAACAGCTCCAGCCTGTTGAGATTGAAGCTTTGGCTGCCAACAAGGCTCTTGAGTTTGCTAGAGAGATGGGTATATTAGAGGCTGTACTGGAGGGGGACTCTTCACTGGTGATGACAACTTTGAACTCAAAAAACCCCGAGCTAGCTCCTTTTGGCTTGCTGTTACAAGATTCTTTAAATTTATCTGCAGGTTTCTCTAAATTGTCCTACTCTCACATTAAGAGAGAGGGCAACACAATTGCACACAACTTGGCTCAGTTAGCAGTTAATTTTCCAAATTGTGTAATTTGGATGGAAGATGCTCCATCTGATGTACTGTCTTCCTACCCTGCTGGTTTAGCTGGTATTCCTTAATTCAATGCATCACAGTACTGTTTCTCAAAAAAAAAAAAAAAATTCTAATTTAAAACATTTTTGATTTGTGAAAATAGAGAGAAGAGAAGTCAAAATTGTTTATAGCCACCACCTTTTCTTTCTTCCTTTTATGTTACATGATCAGGCGAATAGAATGTTTTAATCATTTTGTTAAGTGAACTTTGAAGGGAGTGTATTCAAGGGGAGGGATTTGTTGATTCTTGCTTCTTCGTAATATGGTTGACACTCAATCTATGTTGGAAAAGTATATTACTTTTATTTTTTTTAATAGTTTGTCCTGGGATATCCTTATTGCTTTCTTATTAGACGTCTTTGTTTTAATTTCATAGATGAGAAGAATTCCAACCTCATTTGCCTTTAATTTAACTTTAATTTATTCATTCTTTGTAAGATCTCTTATTTAATAATATTAAAATTAAAAGCAGGTTAGTAAGAATTTTTTTTTTTTTTTTTTTAAAGTTCTAAATGAAGGAAACAAGCACGTGGTTGCACAATGCACGTGTCACCAAAACTAGTTATTAAAACTAGCTAGAGGTCAATATTTCCTCTTCTATTTTTATCCCCTAAAGGTCAATATTTTTTATTCATTCTAATTCCGATGTGATACAATACATTTTTCAATCATAAAAATACCTAGCAGTGTGATGAGATTTATGCATTTGTGGGAGAAATAATTTTTTTTTATGCAAAATCTAATTACAATTCTAATTATTTTTGTGATTGGAAAATGCATCAACCTTGAATTAGGATGAATGAAAAAAATTGACCTTTATGAAAAAAAAAAAAAAAAAAGAAGAGGCTATTGTAGGGACTAGAGCCCAAAATAATGTATTGGGCCTTGGGCCTTGTCCGAGGACACTAATAAGTCCGAGGAGGAGGAGATAACTATTAAATGACTCCCAATAAAAGTCTCATCAGTGGGAGATGAAGGGAAGGAGGTCCGAGGAGGAATTCCTCCTCGGACACGACAAATGTAGTCCAAGTATGATGAGACTTATGCATTTGTGGGAGAAATAATTTTTTTTATGCAAAATCTAATTATAATTCTAATTATTTTTGTGATTGGAAAATGCATCAACCTTGAATTAGGATGAATGAAAAAAATTGACCTTTATGAAAAAAAAAAAAAAAAAATAGAAGAGGCTATTGTAGGGACTAGGGCCCAAAATAATATATTAGGTCTTGGGCCTTGTTCGAGGACACTAACAAGTCTGAGGAGAAGGAGATAACTATTAAATGACTCCCAGTAAAAGTCTCATCAGTCGGAGATGAAGGGAAGGAGATCCGAGGAGGAATTCCTCCTCAGACACGACGAATGCAGTCCAAGTATGTACTCTAGCAATTGAAATGCATCCCATGAACATATGAGAAGGAAAGAAACTCGAAATATCTAAAGAAAAGCTGCTACCACCGCATTAAATGCGCTGCAGCTACTTTTCTGGCCGTATTAATGTGGAGAGGACCTCTAAACAGTGCTGCCTTGGCTGAAAGGGGTGTCTGATGGGATGGGTACTCAAGTGGGGATCCAAATGATCAACAAGTGTAGGATCTAGATGATCAAAAAGGAGCTATATAATGTGGAAGAACCCCCATGAGAAGGGGGTCGTGAAAAACAAAGAGAGAATACTGTAGCATACTAAACTATCTTTAGTTTTTAGACCCCTTAAACAATTGATTAAACCTAGGTAATTAGCCAAGTTGTTACTTAGTCCAATTAAACAAGTCTAGGTTATCACAATATAAAAGATCAAATCATGCAAAGCAGCGGAAAATAAATAACACAAGATATGATCACCCAGGAAAACCAAACCGGTAAAAAACTTGGAGAGGATTTAACCTAGCTATCCTTAAGGCAAAAAGCAAATCCACTAGAAAGAATCGAAATTCATACAATAAGACTTACAAGCCCCCACGCTCGACTTCTTATTGCTACCAACCAGTAGAACTTACTGACACGACCACGTGCAAGCTCCGAATCCACGGACTCCTTCTTTCTTTGGCTTTTGCAAAACACAAACACCCCCGTTTGTGACTTTGAGATCCCACTCAAAGGTTTAGCAACACAAACTCTCTTGTTTGTGACTCCAAGACCACCCTTGAAGGTTTAGATCATCAACACCTTTGATGACAAGAGAAGGCAACAACTTCAACAATACCGGATCTTGAGATTCTTCAAGGAATAGCACCGGTAGACGATATAAGAGAGCTTTTTAGGAACAAAACCCTAAATACCAAAGAGGCACACTCTTTTCTCTCTGAAAAGCCACATAAAAACGTGCTTAGAGTTTCCTTTATATACTGGAAGAAGTATATTAGAAACCCTAATCCTAAATGGGCTTGAACTGCTGTTTGGGCTTAATTAAAATTCTGCAGATACGACTTTCGATCGGTCGAGCCTGTCTTTCGATCGATCGAATCAGACAGATTATGAAATCTTCTTCCTGCAGCTTGTATGTTCTTGAATCTTGACTTGAATCACCTTGAGCATTGTCTAATAAAACCTATAGACTCTAAGATCTATATCTAGACAAGTTTGTGTTCACGATTTGCCAATTGTTCTAAACATTTAGAACCTAACAAACTCCCCTTTTGGCAATTCGTGACAAAACTTTCATACAAAATAAAATGCTCAAATACAAGAACAACCCAATACAATAAAATGCCCAATTACATCACAAATCCCAATCTAAGACTCCTAACCTAGAAGTTGCAAGAAGAGGTAGAAGGTTTTGATCAGAATGCACCTGTCTTTCCTGAAACACTCAACAAACACATCACCGCATGTGTGGAAAGAAAGACATATAAACAATAATATGAAACAGAATATAAAAAAAAAAGTAAATTCTAACTCTCCCCCTAAGTTAGATACATCAAAAAGTTTTTATAGTCTCATAAAACAAACAGGTCATCTATGTCTCCCCCTTTTTGTCACGTATTGACAAAGTCTACCTAATCAGAAGATAGACAGAAAATATACGCAACAGAGTAAGAGAAAATAGAGACAACTCCTCCTATGAAGAGCAACAACTCCCTCTAAAAACCACAAAGGTTAAAAAAAATTTCTCCCCCTATAAAAATAGGAAAAACAAAACAAGTTTTGAGAAAAACAGTTTTGGGGAAAAATAAAGGGGGTGGGGATAAATAAAAAGATACAAACCAAGTTTTAAAAAAAAAAAAACTAAGTTGAGGATACTCATGAAGAAAAAATATTCTCTCTTTCAATGAAATGCAAACATGGCACTATGTGACCCATAAACAGTTGCATGAGTAGAGAAAATATTTGCACATTGATTATCCATCATATCTCTTAAGAAAATAATTTTCTACAATTCACACATAAAAATAGCATATACTAGAAAGTACATAACTCAAAAATTAATCGATCAATTTTTAAATCAAGTTGAGTACCCAATGAGAGATATGACTGCAAAACTGCACGATGGATACAAAAAAAATCAATGCAATACATGTGAATCCTAAATATAAATGATGCATGGAAAAATCAAAATTTTGAAAAACAGAGCAATTTAATGCAGAAACTCCTCAAAGCACAATATTTCATGAATGAAATGCATGAGTATGAGATTAAAAGTTTTTCAAAAACATTTGAATTCAACCCAGATTTTCCAAACACAAGTTTTTCAAACAATTTGTCCTCAATTCTCAAACTTTAAACATATTTTGCATCAAAATCAAGGAATTTTCAATCTTGAATGGCCAAAACAAGATTACACACAATATAATGTACCAAGTTTAGTAAAGAATAACTTGTGTAGTGTGTGCAACTAGCAAAAACTTGAGATACATGTGAGGTGATATGTAAATAGAAATCAATCACAATGTCTACAAAATTCATCACATAGAATTTCAAAGAGACTATCACCTAAAGAGTTACATCATATAACTCCCACATCTCCTAGATCATAAGCTTGCAATCATGTAAGTTTCTTGATTTTATGCCTCATAATATACACACCAATTTTAATTATGTGATTTGGCATCAAGCCTAATAGTACACAACAATTTTAAGTATTAAGCAATTAAACCGAGGCTACACCTTATGTTCTTTTTGTGCATGTGCAACACTTTCTCGAGCATAAAATCTTACGATATGCACTAAGGTGTTCATGATTAGCTAGTGAACAGTGATGAGATGATTATTTATGCCTTTCTCTAAAGGTTCAAGTCCGACAGTCAAAGATATGTGACTTCAAGATCAAGACAAAGTGATCAAAACCATAAACATCTTTCCCACACAACATGCACTACAAAGTTTCAACTAGTAAAGTGCAATAAATAAGCTCATCAAAGCTAAACAAGGTACATAAACTTGTTATGTAAAGATAAAACGGCCAATCCTTGATTATAAATCCAAGATGTGAAATACAAAACACAAAAATCTTTTTGGTTTAAAAAAAATTTATGACCAAAAACAAAAAGCACACATTATGCTAAATGAACAATGCAAATGCAATGCATGACAATGTTTAACTAAGCTATAGAGGGTACACAAACAAGAAATATCAATTTCTTAATTGACCCTTGAGTACATGTACAAACTAGTACATACTCACATAAAATCAAAAATAGTTTAGCACTTATATAACACATATTATTTAAGTTTCTCCATAATGTCAAGCATGTTCTAAATCAAGAGAGATATAATAATTCATGTAATCCTTAAGAAAAATAAAACAAGACACAAAGTAAAATATTTTTGTCTTTTTGAAAATTTTTCAATGTTTTTGGATTTTTTTTATAAAAAAAAAAACAACCTAAACAACAAAACAACCAAAAAAAAAAAAAAAAAAAAGCATGTCCACAAATAATTGAAAGAATTAAATCAAGGACAAGTCAGCAATACTCACCTTGGAGAATCTTTTCTCACCCATATAGCACGAGTCTTCGGCTTTGTAGGTGAAAATCCATGAGAAGCAGAATGTATTTGAGAAATTACACCAATCTTCTGAGAAAGACTAAAATCCTGCAAATTCCTTTCACAAGCCAACAAGCTCAAATTTTTCAAAAGAATATGAAACAATTTATATGGACTTATGGCAGGAGAAATATCATCACATATCCTAGATTGAAACACCGAATGCTTAAATTTCAATTTATGACAATTAGGACGAATGTGACCATGGACACCACAAAAATGGTAGATAGGAACAAATTTAGGAACATCAGTATTCCTAGTGGGGTTTCCGGTCATAGGCTTTGGTTCTTGCCTCAACAAAGAACAATTTGGTCTAATATGACCAACAACACGACAAAGGTGACAGGTAGGCACAAAAACAGATTTATTATGCTCTCTAACAGTAGGTTTAGACTTAGATTTAGAAACTTCAGCGTCAACATCAGAACTTTTACCTTTGTCTAACCTAGCAAAATAAGCCTTTTCTTTATTATTCCTCTTGAAATGAGGGATATAAACTTTCTCAGTTTTAGGCTTAAGAGAAACAGAAACACTTCTGTTATCAACAGCAGGCTTGGTATTAGTCAAATTTTCAATTTTAGCTTTAGATTCAACTAACTCTTATTCCAAACTTTTCATCTTCTCATCTTGAGAGGAAATTTGATTTCTCAAAAATTCATTCTTTTTATTAGATTCATCTAATCTAACAATCAATTTCTCTTTTTCAAGATTAGCCAATTTTAACTCTTCCTTGAATTTCTTAGCAATTTTCATAGATTTCAATAATTCCTTACGAAGAGTTTCACAGGCATCAATAAAATCAACAGAAGCATGAGCAGAAACATGATCAGAAAGACACTTCAAAATATCCATGACAATAGGGGTCAAGGATCAGCTCAGTGATCAAAGGATTAACAACAAAAGAGTTACCCACTCTGATACCACTTGATAGTTTTTAGACCCCTTAAACAATTGATTAAACCTAGGTAATTAGCCAAGTTGTTACTTAGTCCAATTAAACAAGTCTAGATTATCACAATATAAAAGATCAAATCATGCAAAGCAACGGAAAATAAATAACACAAGATATGATCACCCAGGAAAACCAAACCGATAAAAAACCTGGGGAGGATTTAACCTAGCTATCCTCAAGGTAAAAAGCAAATCCACTAGAAAGAATCGAAATTCATACAATAAGACTTACAAGCCCCCACACTCGACTTCTTATTGCTACCAACCAGTAGAACTTACTGACACGACCACGTGCAAGTTCCGAATCCACGGATTCCTTCTTTCTTTGGCTTTTGCAAAACACAAACACCCCCGTTTGTGACTTTGAGATTCCACTCAAAGGTTTAGCAACACAAACTCCCCTGTTTGTGACTCCAAGACCACCTTTGAAGGTTTAGATCATCAACGCCTTTGATGACAAGAGAAGGCAGTAACTTCAACAATATCGGATCTTGAGATTCTTCAAGGAATAGCTTCGGTAGAAGATATAAGAGAGCTTTTTAGGAACAAAACCCTAAATACCAAAGAGGCACACTCTTTTCTCTCTGAAAAGCCACATAAAAACGTGCTTAGGGTTTCTTTTATATACTGGGAGAAGTAGATTAGAAACCCTAATCCTAAATGGGCTTGAACTGCTATTTGGGCTTAATTAAAATTCTGCAGATACGACTTTCGATCGGTCGAGCCTGTCTTTCGATCGATCGAACCAGACAGATTATAAAATCTTCTTCCTGCAGCTTGTATGTTCTTGAATCTTGACTTGAATCACCTTGAGCATTGTCTAATAAAAACTATAGACTCTAAGATCTATATCTAGACAAGTTTGTGCTCACGATTTGCCAATTGTTCTAAACATTTAGAACCTAACAATCTTAATATCCAACTATGATCAGTATACAATAACTTTGGCCTCCTCGGACTAAAAATCCATTGACACCAATATCTCTTATTTGTATTTGATTGTCTTTTAATTCAACATTAGTCGTTGCCCAATTCATTAAGATCTAGTTCTTTGACCCATACTCTACAAATTCATTGTATTGAGCTCGTTAGACCAAGACTCCATACATTTTGAGCTTGGGCCCCAAATCGTGCTCCTACAGCAAGTATCAATGTATTAAAGTCTCAAAGTAATGATTTGCAAATCTCAACTTTTTTATTTATTTATTTATTTATAATTTGGTAGTTAAAACAATGTAGGATGAGAGATTTGAATCCTAGATATCTTCATTGGATATACCAAGAAATACCAATTGAGCTAAAAAAAACTCTTGCCAAATACTTTTTTTTTCTTTCCCAAAAGCCAAAACCCTATATGTTTGGATATCTTTACCTCAAAGATATGCTTTTATTTTTAAACAATGTAGAAGTTCATAATATCGACATCATTTGTCAGTAAATTAAGAATGTTAAGTTTCAATTCAAATATCAAGATTAAAAGGGATGTGTTCGAAAAAAAAAAAAAAAATCCTAATATTTTAACTTTATGTGCAAGTATAGATGAACCCTCAAAAAATAAAATATCAAAACAATTTTTTTTTTCTTTGGTTAGATGATTTAAATAATGGTGTAGCTTATCTTCCACTTACACTCGTGTAGGCATTTAAAAAAAAAATTGCGGTGGAGTTTATCTTTGTGAGCTTCATAACTGCTAAGCAGGCATGATGGAATGTGACATAAGGACATTTCTAGTGCATAATTTATTACGATTACTTAAACCAATAGAATTTTTTGTCCTATCAAGTGTCTTCAATTTAAGTATCAATTTCAAATTTGGGTGCTTGCGATAACAGGAAGTTTACCAAACAATAGGATGATTAAATAAAGATTGATCTAAAAAAAATAGTTTTTTTTAATTTAAAAAATCCAATAAAATGGACCAAAAGTGCAATTGTAAGTAAAATGGTTAAATAAAGATTGATCTAAAAAAAAAATAGTATAAACAAAAATAGTTTTTTTTTTATTATAAAAAAATCCAATAAAATGGACCAAAAGTACAATTGTAAGTAAAATTAATATGAAATTTCAAGGTCTATTACAGCCTCTCACGACATATTTGGCTAATAAACTGTATCATTGTTACAAATTCATATGGAGTTTCGATTAAGCACCCATACTTGTGGTTTAGAATCTTGACATTGAAATTGATAGAAGGTAAATTTTCTCTTTAGAATCATGTCTATCCTCATTGAGATTTCAATTACTTCAAGTCCTTTCTGTTTCACCCACATGAATCCTGGCATCGAAAATCATATTGAAAAACTAAGGCCATCACCATAAATTTGTCAAATTTGACAATAAGATCCGAAAAGCTAATCACCCACTGAATACAATTATTCCTACAAATCATAACAATTTGAGCCAAAAATCAAAACTAAAAATCATTTACATACGGAGAAGGAAAACTAGGAATGAAACAAAAATTTTCCCCTATAGAATGCAATATAGAAAGAGAAGTAGAGACAAATAAACTCTTAAAAAAACATGCAAGAGCATGTTAACAAAGGATTGAGACTTGAAGAAACTCCTAAAGAACCAAAAGAGAAAACCATGAAGCTTAAATAATAAGGTACCACTACCACTAACCTAGCCTTTATCCCAATACTTAGGTTCCACTTGCAACATTTACAAACCACTTGCTGCCAAATGTCAATAATAACAAGTAGAATATATTTTATATTAAAAATTTATCATTTAATTGATATTTAAATTTATAGAAGTTCTCAATTTAGTACTCACCTTAGGCCCAAAATACATAGATGGGGAAAGCTTCTACCTATGGATGTAATACATACATGTAGACTCTGTTTACCAAAATAAAAACAATTATATAAAAGTAATTAAATAAAATGAGAAGCAAGAAAACCTTGTGCGGAGTCCCTCCATCTACAACTCAACCTTGGTTTGCATCTCTCACATAGCGGCTGTGTTGGTATAGATGGGTGAAATAGAAGTGATTTGATGAAACTGAGTAATTGACTGCGTTTGAAATTGAATTTCAATTTTTAAACTAATCGGAGAGTGTAACGGTTTTATCGGGCATTTTTTTTGGTAAATTATGTATTTGGACCTTATCATTTACACCATATTTTAATTCGATTCATAACTTTTCAATTGTATTATTTTGGCCCCTAACCTCTCAGTACCGTGTCAATTTAGTCCCTACTGTTACTTCTTGGATGGAAATTTGCTGACGTGGTTAACGACCAAAATAAAAAATTAGTTTTCGTTGATGTGTCAATAAACTAATTTTTTATTTTGGCCATTTGCAATATTAGCAATTTCCATCAAAGAGATAATGGTATGGACTAAATTGACATGACACGAAAAGTTAGGGACTAAATTGACACAATTGAAAGGTTAGACACAAAATTGAAATATGGTGTAAAAAAAGGGACCAAATACATCATTTACCCAGCATTTTTTTTTTCCTCAATTCTGTTCAGTGTAAGGGTATTCTATCACCAAAATGTTCATAGAGTATAGACATAGGCCAACATCATCCGGATCTAAAAAGTAAAAACCGTGGATGTTTTGTGCTGTCAAAAACAAATTGAGAAAAATAACAAAACAAAACAACACAAAGTAAAAATCCTTTAAATAATACTCTAGTATAGAGTATAGATAGAAGAAGAATAGATATAGGTAGGGCCCGTATAGGCCAACATCATCCGGATCTAAAAAGTAAAAACCATTGATGTTTTGTGCTGTCAAAAACTAATTGAGCAAGAATAAAAAAAAAAAACAAAACAACACAACTGTCAAAGGTGTGGACGGCCCAGTTTGTAAGGAAGTCATGGATGTTTTTGAGTCTAAGGTGGTTCCGGATTATCTAAATGAGACCTTGATTTCCCTTATTCCGAAATGCCCGAATTCGGTGAGTTTCAACAATTATAGGCCGATTAGCCTATGCAATACCATTTACAAAGTGATTACTAAAATCATAGTGGGGCGAATTAGGCCTTTTCTTGATAAGTTGATTTCCCCTAATCAAGCAACCTTTGTTCCTGGGAGAAAGGGGTTAGACAATTTTGCTATCGCTCAAGAACTCATCCACTCTTTGGACAACAGAAAAGGCAAGGTGGGCCTCATGGCTATTAAAGTTGACCTTGCTAAGGCTTACGACCGTCTCGAATGGCCTTTCATACACAAGGTCCTTAAAGCTTTCAATTTTCCTCATATGCTCATAGACTTGATTATGGAATGCATATCCTCAACAAGCATCTCAATTTTGTTCAATGGGGGGAAACTGAATTCCTTTAGACCTTCAAGACGGCTTCGGCATGGGGATCCTCTCACTCCATACCTTTTCATTCTTTGTACGGAGTATCTTGGCTTCCTCATTAACAAGGGTTGCATGGAGAAGAAATGGGTTCCTATGAAAGCGTCTAAAGATAATGTGGATGTCTCGCATTTATTCTTTGCTGATGACCTAATGCTTTTTGCTAAAGCTAGTGAAGCAGGAGCTAAAACCATTAAGGAAGTGCTATCTAAGTTTTGTGCTGAATCAGGACAACTTATCAGCGTAGAAAAATCACGGATTTACTTCTCACCAAACATTCATGAAGATATTAAGGATAGGATCTATACTTCTCTGGGCATTCAAGCAACTACTTGCTTAGGGAAATATTTGGGAATGCCTTTAAAGCATAAAGGTGCAGCCAGGTCTCAGTATAACTATATTGCTGAAAGAATGCTCTCTAAACTCGTTGGCTGGAAAGCTAGATTCCTCTCCTTTGCTGGTAGATGTGTGTTGGTTAAATCTGTTCTTACAACTATTCCTAATTATGTGATGCAAGGTGTAATCTTGCCAGTTCATTTATGTGAGAAAATTGATAAAATCAGCAGGGACTTTCTATGGGGCTCTTCTGTAGATAAGAAAAAACTTCATCTTGTTGGCTGGAGCAAGATTATCATGCCAAAGGAGGAAGGTGGTCTCGACATACAACAAGCTAGGGCAAAAAATATTGCCCTCCTTGCTAAGCTCAATTGGAGACTTTACCATGAGAAGGATGCACTATGGACGAAAGTTATTCTGAATAAATATTGCTCACGGACAAGAAGGATTTCCAAAGATCCTGATAAGCTTCCCTGTTCCTTTGTGTGGACTACCATCAAGGCGGGCTTTCCTGTTTTTGAAAAAGGGGTTTGTTGGAATGCTAGCACCAACTCAAAGCTTCTTTTTTGGGGAAGTAAATGGATGAAAGGGGGCTCAGTTAGGGAGCTAATTGAAGGTCCGCTCACACAATCTGATTCTGAGTTAACAATTGCAAATGTGTTTCAAGAAGGAAGATGGTGTTGGGAGAAACTTTCCTTTGTTTTGACAAAGGAAGTGTTGGAAAAAATCCTAGTTGTTCCTATGCAAATGTTTGGTGAGAAAGAGGACACACTAGTTTGGAAACTTTCCCAGAATGGGGAATTTAGTGCAGCCTCGGTGTATGATCTGGCGAGAAATGATGGAACAAGCCCCATCGCCTTTTTCAGAGATTGGTTGTGGAAAATTGACACCATACCAAAAATCCAACATTTCATATGGCTTTGCTTTCACAGTAGTATACTGGTGTAGAAAACTCTTGCTGACAGAGGTATTACCTGCCACACGGCATGCCCCCTTTGCCATAGCCATGAGGAATCCATCATCCACCTCTTAAGAGATTACTCCTTTGCACTTAAATTTTGGAAGGAATTGGGTATGCCCCAGATTTTCTCCAACTTTCTTCAATTGAATCTGTTGGACTGGATCAAGCAAAACTGTTTATGCAGCAACCAAATTCTTGCTAACGAATTTTCCTGGAATATTCAATTTCCGTTTGCTATCTGGTGCTTATGGAGGCATAGAAATAATGTAGTTTTTGAAAATGCCCCTGTCAGTCCCAACCTACACTTGATGTGTATCTAGCTAGCATGTGAATTCTTCTATTGTGTGAGCAAGAGGCATAAAATTAGGCACTGCACTGTCAACCCGATCTGCTGGAACAAACCAGATCAAGGGTGGTTCAAGTTGAATTCTGATGGGGCATCACAAGGGAATCCGGGACGTGCTGGTGGGGGCAGTCTCATCCGTGACCATGATGGGAAGTGGGTTAAGGGTTACATGAGGAATATTGGGCAGGCTACAAGTGTGGCTGCTGAATTTTGGGCCTTGAGGGATGGGCCGATGCTTGCAGCCCAACTTGGCATCAACCACCTGCATGTTGAATTAGATGCCCAAGTTGTTGTAAATCTTGTGCTGTCTAAGAAAGCTATTAATAACTCATGTGCTGCTTTGCTCAATGACTACAGGTACCTCATGGAGCAGTTCCAGCATGTCAAGGTCACCCATGTGTTTAGGGAGGCGAATAGATGCGCCGAAAACCTTGCTAGAGCAGGCTGTTCTTTTTCTGGAAATTTTGTTGTACTTAATGCACTGCCCAATGATGGCTTATGTAATATTTTAAATGCGGATGCTGATGGTTTGTATATTCTAAGGCTTTCAGCCAGAACATTACCTCTTATGGCTAGTTAATATTATTGCAGTACCCTTTTAACCAAAAAAAAAACAACTGTCCCTCATTAATATAATGGTATCGAAACATGCCCTCATTCTCACTTTCAATTTTTCTTTCAATATCCTCATCTTTCCTTTGTCTCTCCTTCTTTATTTTCCCATATCTCTGACGTTCTCAATTTAGCATAGTTTTCATGTGTTTTCTCTATTTTTGTTGATAATATTGCATATTGGTGAGATAAGAGAGTTTGTCTGTATGGGGTTCATTGGGTGATTTCTAATGCCTTTGAAAATGGTTTTCACCTCAACTCAACCAGTTTTTTTTAATCTTAGGGATCCTATTGAGTTGCTTTGTGGTTTTGATTATTGGTGGGTTTGTTTAACTTTAGAGATTACTCCATCTATAATTGTTTCATGCAAATCTATCAATGGAGTAGTGAAGTGACAGTATCAAGTGGCGTCCAAGCACAATTTTACATTGCTTCCATGAAAATATTCAGGGGGGTGTTCTCTGTTCCAAATAGACCGGAAGACTACAACTGCTGATTGTGCCATAAAGGTTTGGTGATAGATCTTGATTAGGCCAAATAATCTTTAGATATATGTTACTCGAATTTATGTTCTTAGCACAATTGTTGTAAAATGTTTAGAAAGTAGTAACTAATCTTGGTGTTAAGATTTTAAATTTAACGTTCAAACAAACCACAGAAATACATGATTGAAACTGCTCTTTAGATATGAAAAAAAATAGACTAATAAAATATTTTTATTAATTTTATGACATCAAATACTTACTACATATATCATTATGTCTTATGCTACAGTGTGAACTAAAACAGTAAAATAAAAAATACAAAGCATAAAATATTTGCTTCGAAAGCCTAGAGAATTATTGCTATGAATACAGAATATTGGAGAAAAGCCCAAGGAGGAACCGCGGTTGAAAAGGATTTTGAACAGGTCTCATTCCATGCTTGTTGCTTGTTGGAGGAGTTGCATTCCCCAGTCCTTAATTCTATTTCATCCTTAGGTAGTTGAGCAATGGTGTGTGTGGAACAGGTATCCACTTGACAATACAACCGATTGGCCAAGATACTATTCCAATTCCAATGCACACACCCCATTGCCCCCAATTCAACCTTTCTGTATCTGCGAACTTCTTCAAAAATTCCACCATGATCACCTGAAGGACTATGGTTATGGCAATGATCCCCAGAAACAACTTGTTCCTATGTATCCCTTTAAAAACATTCTTCTTCTCAAGCTTTCTTGCATTGAATTCATTGAACACTTGACAAAGAACAAAAGTGTTAAAGATCAAGGTGTCATTTACTTTCTCAGTCACACCAAAGATTGATTCACCTTTGAATTGCAAGGTCAAGAGAACGATAATCTGATACAAAGCTTGAGCTAAAAGATTTCTCCACATTATGTTGGTAATAAGTGGTTCAGTTCGACCTACTGGTCGCTTTGTCATCAACTCTTCGGTGGGCTTCTCTGTTGCAAGAGCTAGAGCACCCAATGTGTCCATAATTAGGTTCACCCATAATAACTGAACTGCTATTAATGGGACTTTTCCAGTTGAGACAGCTGCCACAAAGTTTATCACAAGAGTAGCAACATTCACGGTGAGTTGGAATTGAATGAACTTCTGGATGTTGTTGTACACACATCTTCCCCACCTTAAGACTATGGCAACGGAGGCAAAGTTGTCATCCAAAATGACAATATCTGAACTCTCCTTGGCCACTTCGGTGCCCTGAATTCCCATTGAAAGTCCTACGTCAGCTTCTTTCAATGCTGGTGCATCATTTGTGCCATCCCCAGTGACTGCAACAACATGACCTTTTTGTTTCAAACATTCTACCATCAATAGCTTGTCGAAGGGAGAGGACCTTGCCATCACACAAATTTTATCAACTCTCTCCATTCTCTCCTCTGGTGTGTAGTTTCTGAATTCGACACCTTCTACCACTGCTCCACTCATGTCTTGATCCAACCTCAGTATTCCACATTCAGTGGCAATAGCTTTTGCTGTGAAAACATTGTCTCCAGTGATCATTTTGATTTTCACACCCGCATTTTGGCAATCTTCCACAGCTTTCTTGACCTTTGGACGACAGGGGGCCTTAATACCCACCAGTCCTAATAGGTTCAAACCTTCTTCTTCTATCTTTTTTTGTTCGGAATCATGTTCTTGATCTTCTTCTGAAACTTGCTTATGTGCAAAAGCAATGCATTGGAGGCTACTGGCAGCCATACCTTGAATAATTTGCTCAAATTTCTTCTTTTCACCATCATCTAGATCTTTCATAATTCCAGAAGCGTCATAGTAACTTGAACACATTTTCAATATCATCTCTGCATCTCCTTTCCAGTGTACATGGATTGTGTTGTCTGCATTTCTCCTCATCAGGACTCCGCTTCGTTTCTTTTGAGAATTGAATGCTTCAACATAAAGAATCTGGCAACTTTGCTTCAATTGTTCCATTTCCATGTTTAGCTCCAGAACAGCCCATGAAAGAATTGCTTGTTCAGTGGGACTACCTGAGAACTCAATTTCAGATCCTAAAGTAGGTCTGTAAACACTACCGGTTGTGTTTAGAGCAACTCCTTCTTGGACCAGTTTGAGAATATATGGATTAATTGATGAGAAAGTAGCCGGTACAAAAGATTCTTTCCCTAGCCAAAACTTAGTCACCTTCATTTTATTCAGCGTGAGGGTGCCTGTTTTGTTAGTACAAATGGTGGTGACTGAGCCCATGGTCTCACAAGCAGAGAGCTTTCGCACCATTGCCTGATCAGCCATCATTCTTTTCATGGAATAAGAATGCGTAAGCGTCACAGCCAGAGGCAAACCGTCTGGAATTGCAACCACGACTATAGTAACTACAGCAGCTACAATCCCCACCACAGCATTTAGTATATCATTAACCTTGGTGCTGCTGCCATTGAACTCTTTATTTCCATTCTCATCTTTAGTATTCCCTGTGAAATATCGAACCAACAAGACTACAAGAACTAGGAAAGCAACTGCCAAACCAACCTTACCTATTGATGAAGTTAGCTTGTTGAGCCGAACTTGTAAAGGTGTCTGTTCATTGGTATCACGACTGATTGAGCTCATCATCTCGCCCCATGTTGTGTTCATCCCAACCGAAGTGACAAGCATTTGAGCATAGCCATCAACCACCTTAGTACCAGAAAACAAAAATGGATGACTGCAATTTACTTCTACATGGTCACTTTCCCCTTTCATACTAGATTCGTCCACTTGCAATGAATGTCCGTCTAAGAATAGCCCATCTGCTGGAACTTGATCTCCAATCTTTAAGCAAATGACATCACCAACGACAATGTCAAATATTGAAATCTGTTGACGTCTCCCAGCTCTTACAACTTCAATTTGGATATTGTTGCTAACTTTGGATAACTTGTCAAATTGTCTGTTTTGCCTAAAGTTACTTATGGTAGAAACAGCAATGACAAGAAATATAGCAACAAATATGCTTCCACCGTCATACCATCCTTCTTTTATTCCTTTCTCTTTGATGCCAAACACAAGAGAAAGTACAGCACAGCCTAGATGGATGAGAATGGTAAGATCCTTGAAGGCTTCCACTAAAAAATGGAAGAAACTCTTTGTAGGTGGTCTTTTATATGTGTTTGAGCCAAAAGCCTCGCGTCGGCGAGCAATGTCTTCATCACTGCCATGAATCCCACATTCAACGTTGGTTTGGAGAGTGAATGCCAGTGCATCAATCCCTCCAATGTTTTGGAGTCTTTCAATCTTTTTATCTTTTACAAGGTTAGTGAGTGTTGGTTGATCAACTTTGAACCCAATGTCTGGGTTGAGATCCAAAATGACGAAAGATGGAGAAGGTGAAACCTTGAGATTTTTCTGGAGTAGAGAATCTTTGAAAAAGGATAGAAGGGCTCTAGAACAATATATGGAAACAAAAGCGGAGTGCCATCTTTTTTTGGGTGTGCTAAGGGAGTGTTGTGCACCAAGTAAAGACTCAATGCGGTCCATGTTTTGTAGGATAATATCCTTGAAATGGTTTGCAAAGCACAATAGGAGTAAAAAGAAAAGATGATGTTTAAGAAAGCAAGGATGAAGTAGTAATCACAAGAGGAAGAAAAGCAAGATAATGTGGATATAAATGGAACAGAGGAGAATGGAGATATGTGGAGATCGAATATAGTGCTAGCTAGTAGATATGAGAATTGAAGTTGCAGAGAGGGTGGTGGTTTTTATAAGGTACGTAGATTTCCGAAGTTTGAGATGGAATGTGGGAGCATAATTATTCGGGTTTCTGCCCCTTTCTTACTAAGCAACTCAAAAGTTGTTACGTGAAAAAAAAAGAAATGAAAATGAAAAATTCGACACCTAACAGTAACAGTAACAGAAAAATTCGGTCACCAAAAACGTGTCGGGCAGGTTCGACGCTCTCCAGTAATTGACCAGTCAACGCGCTGGGATCTGAACCCATAGACCATAGTACCATCATATTTATACCCTGGGCCTCAGGTTCCTACTTCCTTCCACTACCAGGTAAGCAAACGGAAGCCTTCTACACTCTTCTGGGCTGTGTTTCCCCGAAAATGTTTTGAAATTGATGGTCGACTAGAAAATAAGGGGGTGTTTGGTATATTCACTTAAAAATATGTGTTTTATTGTTTGAAAATATGTGTGAAAATAGATGTGAGTAAAAAAGTATATGAAAATATGTGTAATGTTGTTTAAAAACTGAAAATATGTGTTTGAGTTGCCATACCAAACGGGGCCTAATATTCCTCAAGTTTCAAATGAATGTCGCTCAAGTTTACTGTGATCTGTGGTCACCCCGGATCACAGTAGTTCTGACTTAATCTAACATTCCTAACGGGAAGTGCCCCTATAGCCACGCTCGGGAGGTGAGTCATAATGGTTGCCCTTCCCCCCCCCCCCCCCCCCCCCCCCTTTTGTTCATAAAAAAAAAATAAAAAAATCAAAATCAAAATCAAAATCTTCCCATGATCTTGGTTTTCCAAACTTTATGGATTTTGGGATAATAGTACTTCTGAGTGTCTGGGTTTAGAGCATCCACATCAGTTGTGCAAATTTTTTTTCATTTTGTACATTTAAAATCTACTTTTTTTATTTTACACATCTATTTTTATAAAACACCCACATTAGTTTGTCTATTATACACATTTATTCAAATAAAATATTCATTTTTTTAACACTGTGAATAGTAACTGTGAGAGGAGAGAGAAAGGAAAAGAAAGTGAGATGAAGAGAGGAGAAAGAAAAAAAGAATAAAAAAATCATTTACACGATGAACAGTAACCGTGTATATATACACAATTACTGTTCATTTGCAAGACCATGCATATTTAGACATTTTTACAAAGATTGATGTGGAGAGTTTTTCGGTTAAAATGTGTAAAATTAAGCACTTTTTGTATTTTAGGAGACTATCCATGAGGTTGTGTGGTTGCTCTTATAGGACTATTATGTTCCTTAAGTTTAGAGTACCAAACTTCTACGGGTCACAAAGTGCAAAACGACTCTGGTTTTTATTTGAAAGTCTAAAACCCTTTGGTAAAGATTACAAATAAAATATCAAATGAATTGAAACACAAACACAACGCCATTGCACTAAGTCTCAAACCCTCAACGTCAATCTCCGCCTCTTCTTCCCTTGTCTTTCTCCCTTTAAACCTTCTTCTCTCTCCAACCTTAAACACTTGAAAATGTTTTTCAAAGCATTCTTAGAAATGCAACAAAACACTTGGATATATATTTTTTTGTAGTGTTTGGGGCAATTGATTTGTTTTTTTTTTTTAAAAAAAATTTGATAACAATAATTGTTGGTCAACTTTAAATTGTTTTTCGGTTGACCGTAAAATAAAGACACTTCTAGTGAAAATTTTTTTAAAATTAATTTCATTTTCCATAAAAACATTTTCTATCTCACCAAAAGCTCATTAACTGAACCTTCATTCCTTCCCACTATTGGCCACCCAACTACTAATGTCATTGGTCTCTGGTTGCCAATCACTATTTTTTTATTCTAAAATTATTTAAAAAAAAAAATTATATATGTACTTGGGAGATAAGAAAGTGCAGAGAAATAGTAAAAATAAATTTCAAAGTATTTTTGAAAATGCAACCAAACGCTTTAAAAAATTTTACAATTAAAAAATATTTTCCATCGAATTAAATCCAGTCTAAAACAAACAAAACCTTAGACTTGCATTCACATCAGCTCATAAAAAATAGCATGATGCCCATTTAGCCACTGAAGCCCAAATAAACACCCACACCTATTAATGAACTTGCAAAATGAGATTCTGCTTCAGTGCTTTTCCAAATTTAGGAAGCACCATAGCTTATGCATTTCATTTGCTTATATATTTCTTCAAAAAAAATTATTCATTGATTGTCATGGCTCTCTCTCTCTCCCACCCTCTTGCTTCTTCTTTTCTCTCTTAGGCTGTGTTTGGCAACATGTAAAGTAATTTCCAAGTGTAAAATATTTTCAGTTGAAAATATTTTACGAAAAGGAAAACATTTTCATTTGTTTGGTTGTGTTCTAGGAAATACGCCGGAAAAGTATTTCCGGTGTTTGGTTCTCCAATTTAAAACATTTTCCAAAGACAATGTCAAAAAATACCTATAATGCAACTGGACTATAATTTTCAATGGATTGATTGATCAAATCAATGGATCAGTTATAATTTTCAATTTTTGACATAAAAAAACAAATCAATTGCAACCCAAGAACAAATCATTGTTATTACCTTAACCAAATCATGAAAAAAAAAAAAAAATACACTATAAATGGGAACAATCACCAAAAAACCTAGATCTCTATTAGAGAATATGGGTCTCAAGTGAAAAGAAAGGAGGAAGATGGGTCGATGGAGGAAAAGGGATGGATCAGTGGAGGTGGGTTGAGGGAGGAAGAGGTATAGATCGGTGGAGGTGGAGGTGGAGGTGGATGACGATCTACTCAAACTACCTTCACTAGTGGTGGAGCTTCCATGCACGACGGCGGGGCTGTAGGACAAGGACAACAATCTGGGCTTCACCAGCGGGGCTGTGGGTCATAAACAACAATCTGGTCTTCATCGACGGGGTTGTGGGTCACAGACGACAATCTAGTCTTCACGGGCAGCAAATCTCTCCATCCTTTGGCTTGGTCTTGGTGTGACTCGTTAGGGATGAGAGTGAGAGTGAGGAGAACAAAAATTTTCAGGAGTGTAAACGGTTTGAAGGTAAAATTAGTGTGTAAAATATTTTACAGGTGTGGGTGGGTTATTTTACGGTCAAACACATTAATTTTTAGTTTGACCTTATTTTCCTGAGTTGCCAAACACCATCACTGGTGTAAAATGTTTTCCAATTTTCCTTTATACCAAAAACAAACACAGCCTTATTTTCCAAGTTTTCTTTCATGTTCCATGCTGTAAATGGTTTTCTTTTAACACAATGCAAAGGTAGCTTCAACTACACCTAGGAAGGGTCTTGGAAAATTTTTGGTAGAAAATCTTTTTAGCAAAGGATTTGGCAAAACCATTGGTGGATCTTGTGTGGGTTTTTGTCCCGGTCTCGATTTGTTATAACTCAGTTGCGCCTTTTGGTTATGTAAGAGAGACTATGATCTGTGGGTGGGCAATTTTCTGTGATTTAGGTGGGAGGAAGAGAGAGACTATGAGTTGTGGTTTGTAGGATTGGTGGCAATGGTGTGTGTTGTGGCTAGAGAGGTTTGTGAGATTGGTAGAGGTAACAGAGAAAGAGATGAGATAATTTGGGAGAAATAATAAAATTAGATGAGGAAATAATATTTTAATAAAAATAGAGTATAAAATAGATAATCAAATGTAGGTGTTTCGAGAAATTATTAAATAAAATAGAAAAAAGTAAGTTTTTGTTTTAAAATAGATTTTTTTTTTTTTTTTTTTTGTTTGTATAAAGTATAAACCGATGTAAATGCTCTAAAGGTCCTTTCTATTTGTTTAGGTTCATAGCACATAGCTTCAATTGTTGTATAACTTTCGTTGTCCATGTTAATGTTTAGCAAGTAATAAGTAATAACAATTCTTGGTGTTATGATTTAGGGTCCGTTTGGTTGGGAAGATGAAAAAGTGAGGAGAGAAAATTGAAAGGGGATGAAAAAATGGGAGAATAGAAAATATTTTAGTTTTCTCTCATGATGTTTGGTCGGAGAGGTGAAAAAGATGAGGAATGAATATATATATATATATATATATTTTGTAGAGAAGAAAAATGAGAAGATGGAAAATATGGTTTGTATAAATTTACTATCATGCCCATATTAAAAAAAAGAAAGTAACAACTTAGCACCGAAAAAAAGATGAACAAAAAAAAAACCAAAACTAATGGAAAAAATAAAATAAAAAGAAGGATGAACCAAAAGAAGTACCAAAAAAAAAAAATCCAAATGAAAAGTACTAGAAAAAGACAAAAACCAAAGAAGAAGAAGAAAACCTAAGAAAAAGAAAAAAGAAAAGAAAAGAATTGAAAGATGAGTAAATTAAAAAGACAAAAACCAGAAAAAAGAAAAAGAAAAAGAAAAGAAAAGAAAGAACTCGTGTGAAATGTTCACATGGGCATTTTCGTCTTCATAGTCATGGAACTGTTGTTCTGTGATTTCTCTCAAGTTTTCTTCTTAATTTGGAAAGAAAACATTTTGGTGGGCCAAAAAAAAAAACACACGAGCTTCACTACCTTTCCCTTTTAAAATCCACCCAATCAAACACTCTAAAAAATCACTTTCTCTCCCCTTTTCCGTCCCCCTTTTCCATCCCAAAAATCCATCCAACTAAATGGGCCCTTAAATTTAAGTTACATTCGAACAAAATGTTCTTTAGATATGAAAAGCAATAAATTAATAAAATATTTTTATTAATATTATGACATTAAATACTTGCATATTTCTAATGCTACTATATGAATTAAAAAAAAAAATTACAAAGCATCAAAGTTTGGCTTAGAAAGCCAAGAGAATGCATATTGAGAAAAGACCTAAGGAAGAACCGCGGTTGAAAGGATTTTGCACAGATTTGGAGGGGTTACACTTCCCAGTCGCTTGTTGCTTTCCATGGGATAAGCCTGGTGCAAAATCTGATTGGCCAAGACAAGTATCCACTTGACAATCTAAATGATTGGCCAAGACACTACTGCAATTCCGATGCATGCACCCCATCGCCCCCAATTTAACCTTTCCATATTTGGTAAGTTCTTCAAAAATTCTACAAAATTCTACCATAACCACTTGAAGGACTATCTTTATGGCAATGATCCCATAAACAACTTGTTCCAATGTATCCCTTTAAAGAGGTTCTTCTTCTCGAGCTTTCTTGCATTGAACTCATTGAGACTTGAGAAAGGACGAAAGTATTAAAGATCAAATCATGAATATAAATATATATATATATATATATATATATATATATCAAACTCTCCATATATTTGAATTGAAATACATCATCATATGCTAACTAAATACAGTACATCATATACAAACAAATGAAATATCATCCACAATCTTCCTAAAAAAAAATTCATCTACTCAGCGACCTGGTCACCTGGCTCCAATACATAATTACAAGCAATCAGACACCAATCAACCTTGGGCTTGTCTTCAATATGAACGAAAATGGGGTTGGAAGTCCTTGCATCTTTTTCATGTTTAGGTAGCTGAGAAATGGTCTTTTTGGAACAGGTATCCACTTCACAATCCAACCAATCGGCCAAGATACTATTCCAAATCCAATGCACTCACCCCATTGCCCCCAATTCAACCTTTCTGTACCTGCAAACTTCTTCAAAAATTCTACCATCACCACCTGAAGGACTATGGTTATGGCTATGATCCCCAAAAACAACTTGTTCTTATGTATCCCTTTAAACACATTCTTCTTCTCAAGCTTTCTTGCATTGAATTCATTCAATACTTGACAAAGGACGAAAGTATTGAAGATCAACGTGTCATTTACCTTCTCAGTCACACCAAAGATTGATTCACCTTTGAATTGCAAGGTCAGGAGGACGATAATCTGATACAATGCTTGGGCTAAGAGATTTCTCCACATTATATTGGTAATAAGTGGTTCAGTTCAACCTACTGGTGGCTTCGTCATCAACTCCTCGGTGGGCTTCTCTGTTGCAAGAGCTAGAGCACCCAATGTGTCCATAATTAGGTTCACCCATAATAATTGAACTGCTGTTAATGGGACTTCACCAGCTGAGACAGCTGCCACAAAGTTGATCACAAGAGCAGCAACATTCACGGTGAGTTGGAACTGAATGAACTTTTGGATATTGTTGTACACACATCTTCCCCACCTTAAAATTGTGGCAACAGAGGCAAAGTTGTCATCCAAAATGACAATATCTGAGCTCTCCTTGGCCACTTCAGTGCCCTGAATTCCCATTGAAAGCCCTATGTCAGCTTCTTTCAATGCTGGTGCATCGTTTGTGCCATCCCCAGTGACTGCAACCACATGGCCTTTTTGTTTCAAACATTCTACCATCAGTAGCTTGTCAAAGGGAGATGACCTTGCCATCACACAAATATTATCAACTTTCTCCATTCTCTCCTTTGGTGTGTAGTTTCTGAATTCAATGCCTTCTACCACTGCTCCACTCATGTCTTGATCAAACCTCAATATTCCACATTCAGTGGCAATAGCTTTTGCTGTGAAAACATTGTCTCCAGCGACCATTTTGATTTTCACACGTGCATTTTGGCAATCTTCCACAGCCTTCTTTACCCCAGGACGACATGGGTCCTTAATAGTTAATACCCACCAGTCCTAATAGGGTCAGACCATCTTCTTCTATCTTCTTTTGCTCCATATCATGTTCTTGATCTTCTTCTGAAATTTGCTTATGTGCAAAAGCAATGCACCGGAGGCTGTTGGCTGCCATACCTTGAATTCTTTGTTCGAATTTCATCTTTTCACTATCATCTAGATCTTTCATAATTCCAGAAGCATCATAGTAACTTGAACACATTTTCTATATCATCTCTGCAGCTCCTTTCCATTGTACGTGGATTGTATTGTCTGTCTTTCTCCTTGTTATGACTCCACTTCGTTTCTTCTGTGAATTGAATGCTTCAACGTAAAGAATTTTACGACTTTGCGTCAATTGTTCCATTTCCATGTTTAGCTCCAGAACAGCCCATGAAAGAATTGCTTGTTCAGTGGGACTGCCTGAGAACTCAATTTCAGACCCTGAAGTAAGCCTGTAAACACTACTGGTTGTGTTTAGAGCTACTCCTTCTTGTAGCAGTTCAAGAATATATGGAGTGATTGATGAGTAAGTAGCTGGTGCAAAAGATTCTTTCCCTAGCCAAAACTTAGTCACCTTCATTTTATTCAGAGTGAGGGTGCCTGTTTTGTCAGTACAAATGGTGGTGGCAGAGCCCATGGTCTCACAAGCAGAGAGCTTCCGCACCATTGCCTGATCAGCCATCATTCTTTTCATGGAATAAGCAAGTGTAAGTGTCACAGCCAAAGGCAAACCTTCTGGAATTGCAACCACGACTATAGTAACTGCAGCAGCTACAAATCCCACCACATCATTTAGTATGTCATCAGCCTTGGTGCTGCTGCCGTTGAACTCTTTATTTCCATTCTCATCTGTAGTATTCCCAGTGAAGTATCAAACCAACAAAACTACGAGTACTAGGAAAGCAACTGCCAAACCAACCTTACCTATTGATGAAGTTAACTTGTTGAGCCGAACTTGTAAAGGTGTTTGTTCATTGGTATCGCGGCTGATTGAGCTCATCATCTCGCCCCATATTGTATTCATCCCAACCGAAGTGACAAGCATCCTAGCGTAGCCATCAACCACCTTAGTACCAGAAAACAAAAATGGATGACTACAATTTACTTCTACATGGTCACTTTCCCCTGTCATGCTAGATTCGTCCACTTGCAATGAATGCCCGTCTAAGAATAGCCCATCTGCTGGAACTTGATCTCCAATCTTTAAGCAAATGACATCTCCAACGACAATTTCAAATATTGAAATTTGTTGACGCCTCCCAGCTCTTACTACTTCAATTTGGATATTGTTGCTGACTTGGGATAACTTGTCAAATTGTCTGTTTTGCCGAAAGTTACTTATGGTGGAAACAGCAATGACTAGAAATATAGCAACAAATATGCTTCCACCGTCATACCACCCTTCTTTTATTCCATTTTCTTTGATGCCAAACACAAGAGAAAGAACAGCACAGCCTAGAAGGATGAGAATGGTAAGATCCTTGAAGGCTTTCACCACAAAATGAAAGAAGCTCTTTGTGGGCGGTCTTTTGTACGTGTTTGTGCCAAAAGTCTCGTGTCGGTGAGCAATGTCTTCAATATTGCCTTGAATCCCGCTTTCAACATTGGTTTTAAGGCCGGATGCCAGTCTATCAACTCCTCCAATAAGTTGGAGCTTTTCAATGTTTTTCTCTTTCACAAG
Source organism: Quercus lobata (assembly GCF_001633185.2). Lineage (NCBI taxonomy): Eukaryota > Viridiplantae > Streptophyta > Magnoliopsida > Fagales > Fagaceae > Quercus > Quercus lobata. Next base: position 662,516 of record NC_044909.1, on the reverse strand, counting down.
CTCTGTGAGAATTTTTTGATCGATTTTTGTGAGACTTGCTTGATCAGTTTTCAGCCTGTTGTCTTGATTGAGATCCAAAATTATGAAAGATTGGGAGGGTGAAATCTTGGTATTTTTCTTCTTTGATAGGGAAGTCTTGATAAGAGATAGAAAGGCTCTATAATAATAGATGGAAACAAAAGCCGAGCGCCATCTCTTTTTGGGTTCACTAAGGGTGTTTGGTACATTAAGTAAAGATTGAATGGACTCCAAGTTGTCTAGGATAATACTAATAGTAGGCATGGTTAGGGAAGCAAAGGATGAATGTACGAAAATTTAGTAGCTTGCTATAAAATAATCTCTTTAAGAAAGCAAGGAATTGACAATGTAGTAATTAGAAGGCAAGAAAAGCAAACAAATATTTTTCACGAGTAAATTTTAAAAGGATGAATGAGCAAAAAGGTTTTTAGGAAATTTAAAAAAAACAATCAAAACAAAAGAATTACTATAGATATTTGGTTTATGAAAAAAGGATTTGTGTGCCTAACTTTATTTTATTTACTTGAGTATATATAACTTTTTAAAATCTTGCTTTAATTTTGTTTCGAAAATAAAATAAAATTATACAAATATATATATATATATATATATATATTTTTTTTTTTAACTTGGAAGTTGGAATAGAATAGGAGTAAAGTAAAATAAAGCAAATTAGTATAAGAGAATATTGACAATATAGTAGTAAGAATAAATAAAATTATAGTATTCTACGTACCCAAAATGATATAATTGTGACAGAGAACGATATTATTAGGAAAAAAAAGGAGCAATAATTAATGCAAAAGAGAATGGAGATAGCAAATAGTTTTTAAGAAAGAATTTGGAGCTGAAATTTGAAGAAGGGTGGAAGCGTTGGTTTGGAAATGGGAAGCAGAAGGTATAAGATCTCTGGGGCTATCGGAAAGCAAAGGAGTTTGAGTACGTACGTACGTGTAGTAATTTTAGAAGGCAAAGAATTGGAGCTGAGATGAGATGGAAAAAGGGATACGTTGACATATATAAAGTTGTTCGCTGCGCGTTTCGGTCAAATTAAATCTGTTTAATAAATATCTTATTATGCAAGTATAACGATGAAACATCTATACATCTTGGCTGATGCGTTGCGATTTCATTTGAGGGCCAACCCTCGCTCCTATTCCTATCAATATTAAATTGGATGTCATGTCATACGCGCTTTCGCTTTTACTGTGTTTTTTTAAGCTGGTAACAAATGGTAACAAAGTCATACTTGGTTTGAAATGGCAATGGTCGGAACTCTTGGACAATTCAACTTGTTTGTTTTGGTTTTAATGACGTAAAGATCCGTTTGGATTGAATTTATTTTTGTTAAAATTGAAAACTAAAAACATTGTAGTAAAATAAATTTTAAATATGAGAATAGTACTGTTAGACCTATTTTCAATATTTTTTTCTGAATAAAGTGACTTAGATCCCATGAACAGTACATAAATAATACTGCTATAGTACATAAACAGTAATACTATAATTGTAAACAGTAAATTTTGTCTCCCTCGTGAAAAAAAAAAAAAGAAAACGCTGAAAAAAAAAAGAAAACGCTGAAATAAAAACGTAATCACCGAATCCAAACCGACACAAAATATTCTCTCTCTTTTTTGTTTTTGGAAAAGAAGATGAAATTATTCTAGAACATGAAAGAAACTACTTGAGACAACTCGATCATTTCATACTTACCCAAAATCGTGAAGTGAGAGTACTCATTTTAATGTGATTGGAGACCACACGTCACGAGTTGAAATTTTAGAACCTATATTATATTTGGAGTTCAATGGTATTTTCTTAGAGGAAAAGGAATGTTACGTGGCTTATTTGAATTAGTTAATTATTGGTATAGTGTTTTTAGTCAGTTGTGATTCATTCAAATTAGTTAGATTAGATTTGGAATATGCTATTACATATTCAAATAAGTTAACTTGCATTACAATTAGTTTTCTTGATAATAAATTATATGAAGCTAGAGTTTTTTTTTTAGTTGGAAGTTAGTCTTGTATAAATTCAAATGTGGACAATAATCTCTCTCAAATAAAAAATGTGGACGATATAATAAAAATTAATTATGATTTTCCAAATCACGTATAAATGTTTAGCTAGTCTTACTTGGATATTTAGATTTTTCTTTAAGAAAGCCTTACTTTTTTTCCCCTCCTAACTAAAATAGAATATAGATTTGTCCAAAAAAAAATTAACATAACACTCACAAATCAATACATTACTCGTTTCATTTAAGTAAACTCAGACCTTTACTCTGAAACACCCATAGAGCATAGGTTGGGGCAGGAAGGAGCTTCTATTTACCAAACTTTTTCTTAGAAAATGATACTATGACTTCCTTTTATGCCAATAAGAAAATTATGATTTTTAAATATTTTGTCACTACCTAGAAATGTTTGAATTTTTTGAAAAATATTGCCCGTAGTAAGGTTCACGCAAATAATTAAAGTGGTCAACAGTAGTTCAACTTCCAAATTCAAGAGTAATAACTTCCGCCAACTTCAATGGCACCAAATTTCAATCTTTATGAAATGGCAATTGGTACGAAAAAATGAAGTAGATACCTCCCCCAATTGGTTTGGGTAAGTGGATTCGAATTGACAACTCTGCCTAACCTAACCTAACCGGACACACACTCTCTCTCTCTCTCTCTCTCTCATATATATATATATATATTGTTAATTACTCTTTTAACCTTCTAATTATTTAAATTAGCGTTTAATCCACGCAATGCGCAAGATCATTTTATGAATTAGAAAACAATCACTTAATATATTTCATTTAGACCCTTTAACATCCTTTAGTGGTCAAATTTGAACATTGTATTAATGCATCTCATGTAAAACATTGTATTAATGCTTTTCATGGGACTCCGTGTTTTTTGAAGAACAAATTTGTTTATGAAGGGTGGTCTATTTCACTTAATGTGATGGTAAAATATGGAAGGGAGTGGATGGCTAGTTGTTCAAATAATGATGCTAAAGTACAGGTGTTCTTCTAAAAGAATTAAAATTGACTGGCTTCATTTTTTAGTGCAAGGATAGGTTGGGGAGAAGAATGTTGCTTGGATGTTATAGTCAAGCAGCGACAACCAAGAAAGAAAGAATGCCACCTTTTAAGCTCATGAAAAGAAAAAAAACACAGACATACACTTGTTTAGAGAATAACCAACCTCGCATCAACACATGATCTAGAAAAAATGTTAATTGAAATCTCATAAGTCATAACTAATGCAGATTTGGTTCAAGGTTTATTTATTTATTTTAAGGTTGTGGGTTTGAGAGAATACGGTTATTGAAATATGAAATAAGTAGAAGGGAAATTTGGCTAATAAAATTAATTTGTAAAGAAAAAAGCTTGCTAAAACATGCAAATCCGAACCAATTGAAAGATAAAGACAGTAAATGGACAAAATCTAATACGAAGAATGAGATAAGTAGAAAGGAATCATACCATCCTAACCTATCAGTTTGTCCCAAAAAATTCCATAATCCCCTTCACAAAAAAATTATAATTACCATACATTCTAAAGCATGCATGTTGAATTCTGGTTATTAAAATCAAGGGTGAAAATCCCTAATGCTCCAAAACAAAATAAGCAAATCACAAGCACCTTACGCAATTAGCACTTTATGGTAGTGAGTACTTTAAAAGAGCACAATGTTTAACAAATTTGGTTTTTTTTTTTTTAACATGTATATGAATGTTTCATAATATATATTCATATTACAAAACCATTATTGCAAGTGCATTATTCTTCTTCATTTGCTTCTTCTTCATCAAATAATTCCTTTTATTCTCATACAATCATTTGAAGCAAATCATGACTATGCCAATGCAATTGAAACAAATCACTTCAGAATCTCAAATTGGTAGACTGGTAAGACCAAAACAAATTATTTTGAAAAGATTGCATCATGAGCTATCTAATGATCTATATTGATGGTTTTGTGCCTACTGACTGGGCAAATGATAGCGCCTAATGCTAACCCAAAATAACATCAATTATGCCAAATTCAACATTAACATTTTCTTGAACTTCTAGCCAACCAAGGAGAAAGAAAAAGGTACCTGAAATTTGGGGGATATATGAGACTCCAATCTACCAAACCATGTAATCCTCAATTAAACCCAAAAAAAAAAAAAGTATATATCAGATCATTTTATTAAATAGCCATAAAAGAGACCAGAAGATTGATTATAAAACAATAACATTTGATCTCTGCTTTCCATGGTCTTAAAGGTGCATTAAAAAACCCATATGTTTAGTCCAGCAATATGTAACATATGATAGAAAATGCTCTCTTCTCTATTTTGAAAATAATGATTTGTTTGATGTTTTTATGAATTGAAAAAAGAGAAAGAGCAGTGGGTGTTATTTAGGCAAACATTCAGAGTGAAAGACCAATAAATAGCACACATGAGAGAAAATTCTTTTTGGAGTATAGCATGTCTCGTTGGAGCAGAATAAGTAACAGTGAATCCTATGACAAAATTAAAATCATGAGAAATTAAAAATCATTAGACTTACAAAAAGAAGTAGATTACCTAGATATAATTACAAATAACGCAAGCATAAGTTGTTGCAGTACCCTTCTGGTACCTAATTCAGCATCAGTATATATTCAGAAAATTTGCAGGCATTGAAGAGCTTAAGAGAATTAATTAATTAATGTGAATAACACACTAAAGATGGTTTGAGTTGACCTGAAAACAAATACAGATAACATAAACTCACTTATATGAAGAACTAAAGTTTTATGATTAAAAATGGGGTTGAAATTTTCACCTGTAAGCATGGAGACGAAGGGGAAAAAAATAAAAAATAAAAACCTTTGGAGATCAATGGGTCTATGAGAGAGAGAGACTTATGCACGGTCTCTTCGACTTTTGAACCAATAACTTATTGGCTCAAAAATTTATAAAGTTAAAACTGGGTACATGACACAAAATTGGATCTTAATTTACGATATAGGTGGAACATTTTGATCAGTGAGTTTCATGATTTTATCTTCTCATATACTTGGTTCAACTACAAAAATATTGACTTACATACGTAAGAAGGGATGTGGCATTTACCTTTACTGATAAAGGAACAGTGTCAGCACCGAATCACAATCTAGTAGAAAAAAAAAAAAAAAAAAATTATTGACGCATCACAATCCTTAAAAGTACCAGAAACATTGAATCAAAGAAAACTAAGAAAAGTGTCAAGTGGACTAGCATTAAAATCACAATTACTTGTAATTACTTGAATAAACAATTACTTTGAATCAATATCCGAATTCTGCCCTTGGATATATTTCAGCATCAATGTCCAAATTCTGCCCTACGTATAGCAAGCATTAGCAAAGTATCCACGACCTTCCTTCTTCGGAATTCACGAAGATACTCCAAAGAGAAATTGTTAAACAATGGTATACCACCCTACACACATATTTACTTTCTTAAAAATAAAAATAAATAAATAAAAAGAGAGGAGAAGAAGCATAAGACAACAAAAAGAAATAAAATCTAACTTATATAGAACACAACCTCCAACGCATGCTTAAATATTGCAAGAGGCACATAACCCCATTTTTGTATCCTATCATCTCATGAGAAAAAGATTAACAAATGTAAATGTAACCAAACCTGATATTGGATGTAACTATCAAACTAATGATTAGAAAAGAAAAAACTATCAAACTAATGGTTCAATAGAGACAAATAAAAATGCTTATAACTGATATTGACCACATATTTTTTTAGAGCTTCACATCAGGACTCCTAGAATTTCCTGAATCAGTTATAGATTTTTCATTAGTCACACTTCTGCATTTGTGAATAATAATAATAATAATACCATCAAAACTAATTGAACTAACTTTTACTTTGCTACAGTTTTTTCCCCAACTTAATACCCAAACAGATTCTCAACTAAAATAGAATACAACACGAAAAATCTATAAAAATCCAATATGACATCCAAAATAGCCACTTGTAATAAGCACTTTGAAGAGCAAATATACAACAAAAGACTATTAAATTACATAACTCATCCTCATTAGGAATATACCTACTTTTCTTTATACACAAATGCAAGTGCAAGTTCTGTAATAAATTGAAACAAACAAAAAAGATCAATAAAAAAAAATATAAATTGACCTTCTTATATTAGAAGGAAACTCCCACTCATTTTCCGTGATAACATACAAAGCCTAAGAGGCTTGAGAGAGTTGAAATTGAAAAGACTTCATGTTTCAAATTGCAGAAATATTTGTAGATTTCATAAGGTTTTTTCAGCCCCATGTATAACATATGATCATGGAAATTTTCTCCTATCAGTTTTGTTAATTAACTCTTTAAACTATAAAACTTATACAAAAAATGCAATAAAGATGCATTGGTATGGAAAATTTCTTATAAAAGTATTGTTTATACATAAAAGCTTTCTAATTTTACATGAACTATCATAATTTTAATAATAAATGTAAAAAAAAAAAAAAAGCGTGAATATTCTACATTGTATGAATACTATATTCGAAAAGTTATTATAACATATTATAATTCCAAAGGTTGAAAAAGAGCACTTGAGTTAATTATTTCAATGATTGTTTTGGCTTTTTCCATCACACAATAGATAATAATGTTTCACCAAGGACAATAAAAGACCCTATTTAACTTCAGGTGAGTTGGTGGCTTCTTTTAATTTCAATGACAATTACGCTCTGTTTGTTTCGACGTAAAATATTTGCAAATGTAAAAAATTTTACGTGTAAACATTTTCAAGAAAAAATTTTCAAGTGTTTGGATTGACCTCAATACTAGAAAATGCAAATACAAACCACCAACCACCAACCACCACAAACCCAATCACCACAGTCACCACCAGCCACCTAAATCACAAATCGGAGAGAAGAAATCAATAAAAGCCAACCAGCCATCGCAGCCCGCCCAACCACCACTACCCACAAACCCACCTAGCCTCCCACCGCAACCCTTAAGCCATCCTAGAAACCCAGATCGTGAAGGAACAAAAAACCCACTCACTCTCAGCGATTCCAAATCAGAGATCTTAACAGTGGCGTTTGTAGCTTTCAAAACCAGATCCAACCAACAAGCAATGGAGCAGCGGTGATAAGGCTACCTCGAGCCTCTCACGGCGACTTCTCCAATGACAAAACAGACCGAAATCTGATGGTGGTGCCACCAGAATGGAGGTGAAGGGCGGCGAAGGGTGCAGGCGGAGTGGAGGCGGACAGTGGCCGGAGGGTGTTGTTACTGGTTTGGGCTAGTGTGAGAGAGGATGAGTAAAGTACGAGAAAGGGAGAGAGAGTCAGGTGTGAGGCTGTGAGATTTTTGTAAAATATTTTACACTTGCTTTTTTGGTAAAATATTTTACAAGTTTTTACCCACAAAGTTTTAGTCAAAGGAAAATATTTTACAACTTTGACTACATTTTACATGCAATCAAACACTTGAAAATAGGAAAATATTTTACGGAAAATATTTTATATCGAAACAAACAGAGCGTTAGTGACTGTTCATAAGATTTTGGTTTCAAGTTTAACACTTTTACTATTGCTTTGGTATCAGTTTATGGATTTTTGGCTTTCTTTCTTGGCTGTGGTGAGCACTTTTGTATACCTAACTATTTTTAGTGAAACTGCAAAGAGGACAATCTATATAGTTGCAGCCGTTATTTCTGATTGCTTAAAAAATAAATCATAGCAGTTATAAATTGCAGCAGAGAAAAATGAAAGAAATACTGCAAAAGAAGCCTAAGAAAACATTGAAAATATGGGTTGAATTGTCAACAACACACCATTTAACCAAATCTTTGTCACTTATTTCTATGTTTCTATTTTAAAGAAGACGGTAAATAATTGAAGAAAACAATAATTTCAATTAGATCAACTGTATCTATGATGTTATATAGCAATTTGTTATTCTTTTCCTCTCCCTTTTAATTGAACTTATAGATTGACTAACATTAGTACATTACTTTTAAATCTTGTGCTATTAACCATTACTTTGTTCGACTTAGTGAATGGTTATAAACATCAGAAAAATGATAATGTATAACCATCAGACTATATGAATTCTCAATTATTAACGTCTAATGATTTGTTGAAATAATAAAACTATGCATATGACATCAGCCACATCTACAGTATCAAGCTTCCCCAATATGCCCCCATTCATTCTCAGATGTTCCATCACCACATAGAGAAAATCATCCTTTCCCTAAATTAAATAAACATATCCATAACAAAACAAGCAACATCAAAATCTGAAATCTACAAACCGCAACAGAAAATCCCAAAACATCAAAGCAAATGTCTAAATCTATACCTATCCAACCAAAATACCCAAAAACTAAGTCATATTTCATACCCAGATCTAAGAAAGGGGAAAAAAAAAACAAAACAAACAACATCAAAATCTGAAATCTACAAACCGTAACAGAAAATCCCAAAACATCAAAGCAAATATCTAAATCTATACCTATCCAACCAAAATACCCAAAAACTAAGTCATATTTCATACCCATATCTAAAAAAGGGGAAAAAAATTACCGGTGGCAGTTTCGGCGATCTGATGATGGCAGGTAAATGGCCTGATCGACAATGGCACTTAGATTTCTCTTCCTCAATCTCAATTCCTGTGTGTGCCTGCGGTTTTGGTGTTCTGAGTCTGGCGAGGGAACAGATGGCGGCGAAAAAACTGTGTGTGCCTGCGGTTTTGGTGTTCTAAGCCTGGCGGTTTTGTGATTGTATCTTTCTCAAGCCTTTCGTTTGTATTTTTACCAGACTCTGTTCTCTTCCTCTTTCTCCGTACAGCAAGCAAGGCTTTTTTTTTTAATTGACTTATGCGGTTAATCTCTCTCTCTCTCTCTCTCTCTCTCTCTCTCTCTCTCTCTCTCTCTCTCTCTCTCTCTCTCTCTATATATAAAACCGAAACTTTTGAAACTCCCACAATTTTCCATGTCACCACTATTTTAATTTTCTTTTTATTTTAGGTTTTATATCTTATATATTTATTATTTTTTTAAACAAAACTACTCTATATAACCATACGCAAGAAACCTAAAAACTGAAAACCCTAGACCATTTGTGGTTTAGTTTCTTCCTTCTCTACTCTGGTCTCTATCTTTACACTTTGCTTCTATAGTCAGTACCATCTGAGACTTGGCTTTAAGTTGCAAATGGTTTGTGTTTGCATCTAAATTGTGGTTTGTTAAGGCTTGAGTTTAACTTGATCTAATATATCTTTCATCTTTGAAATTTCAAAATATATCAAAAAATCCAGAAGGAAATCTGACCAGAGTGGAATTATCTTAGAAAGCCACGTAAGGAAGAGGAAGTCAACGAGAAGAAAATGTAAGGCATAGGGCTTCTTTGGGAAGTTTGTTTACTCACAGCCTCCTTTTATTCGACTTATAAGTTATAATCCTACGTTTAGAAAGAGAAAAACAAAACTCTAAACCGGAAAAGCTAAAAAAAAATTCTGCAATTTAATTTGAGATTTTTTGATTTGTAGGTGGTTTCAAACCATTATGGAGTGAGCCAGGCTTCTTAGAGAGCAACCTTACTGCAAGGCTGAAGGTGATAAAATTTTTTGACCCTTTTTTTTAATACCTTTTTTTAATCGGTTTTCCCTACTCTCTTGCATTTTGGGGTTTATTGCATTGATTAACAATGTTGATGATTTTTTTTTAAGGGAATGCCTCAATGAAGATATATAGAGAGAGAGATTAAAGATTGGGGAGCTGTAGTTTTATTTTTCCCTTCACCACTAATTTGAAAAGGAAATAAAATCTTTTGAATATTTTTTTTTGTTAGTTTATTTGTTTTTCATGATTTCAAATCCTAATGAGAATCACTTTTGCTATGGAATACTAGACATATTTCACCATTAATCTGTTACGAATATATTTGTATTTTAGCGTTCATATACAATGATGCTAGGTGTAATCAAGAAACAATAATAATTTATAATAAAAAAACTACACATAAAACAATTGTAAACTTTGATTTATAACTTTGTTTTATTTTTTTTTATTGTTGGTATGTAAAGAAAAGGTCGGCTAGAGTCATGAAATACATCTTTATAGATTTGAATTTGAATTTAAATTATGAAATATGTTATTAGTAGCTCATCTTCAGCTTGAATTTAATGTCTCACCCTTTTTTTTTTCATATATATGATCAATTTATATTTTTACTCGATTAATGCTCTTTTTTGCCATTCTATTGGTACCTTTTCTTCTTTTTTACATTCATATATTTCAACATCTATTCTTTCCAAATTTGTGTGATGAGGGTTTGTTTTGTTTATTGGCTTACAAGTGTCCAAAGAAATTTTTTTTTAAAATAGTTCTACTATTTAAGCCAGATGACTAAATCAATCTTTACTCAAAATTTGGTACATTTATTTGTCTTTGCTTCCTAACAATGTCATTTTATTCATTTGAAGGTTGAGACTATACAACATTATTGGTGTTAGAGTTTCACTTTTGGTCTTAGTATTTTATTTTTCCTCTTAAGTTGTAACTTTTATAAGTGAAAATTTACAACTTTTGTTTGACTCTTCCATGCAATTTATTTCAGCAATTGTGTAAATTGGTATTATGTTTCCTTTTCAATCCCATTGAGGTCTAGCATCTTTGTTTACTGACAATGTTAGAATTTAGATACATCTTGAATATCAAGAATGATTAATGTAATTTATGAAAGATATTTGATTGAATGAGTATGGAATTAACTATATTTGTGTAATTAATTGTGTAGGGACACGATTATTTAACGGCCCAAGAATGACGTTGGGCTCGTAAGTAAAGGGTCCTAACAATATGATTTGTAGAGAGTAGGCTTGAAAGGCAGGACCTTAGTCACAGGTTAGCGGTTTGATCGGGGTTTCTATGGAAGCTTATCCATGGGTGGATTTGGCTTGACTAGCTAAGCCTTCCATTAGTGCGGGTTGCAGGATTTAAGTCCTCGGACAGCGTCTGAGGAGCATTGTATCCTTCCTTTTCTCCCTTTTGCAGGATTTTTCCTCCTCCTGGGCCTCATTTCTCCTTCGTTTTATGTCCCTTTTATACTAATGTTTCATTTCCCCTTTTAGTGTCCATGTGTAAGTTTTACTTTCTGGGGTGCAGACCTGTCCTGTCAACCCATACCTAGAGTGGTTGGGGGTTGTTGGAAAAGTTAAATGGTATGGTTTGGAGCATGGGCTTGTCAGATGCAGGGTTCTGTATTACGATGTTGGCAGCTTTCTACCTTGTCCTGCCCTTGTACTGAGTTTGCCCTTTTCTTCAAGCGTTTTGTGAGGTGCTGAGCATGAGGTCGTCCTCGGCAATATCCTTATGCTTCTTTTGGGATTTCATTATGCGTCCTCGGCAATAGCTCTCCTCGGCTTTAGGCCTTGGGCCCTAATGTAGAGTGGGCCTGGGCCACAAATTCTCTAGCCCCACAAATTGTATTGGAGTGTACTTATATTAGTTATATATTTTCTAAATATTATCTCAAGCTCTTGGTTATCACGATATCTCATTGTATGTGATAGATTTTATTACTTTGTAAGTGATAGATTTTATTGGTTTGGTATATAATTTATACCATGATCTTTTTTTTTTTTTTTCTTATTAGGGAAGTTATCAATAGTTTTCCCGTGCATCACACGGGTTAGCGACTAGTTTTTTTATTTATAATGGAAGGCCTTTAGAGCATCAGCATTGAAGAATGCTACTCTATCCTATTTTACCATCCCAAAAAGTTACTTTATCAATTATACCATACCATTTTACAATACACCCTACATCCAAAAATTCTATTATTTTACTTTTTCATTAAAATATTATTTTTTTAATCTTTCTTTATTATTTCTTTCACATCATCACTTTTTTTCAGCTAAGGGGTGGAATAAAATATATATTTATATATATATATATATATATTTATATATTTTTTTTAGCATAGTGCTACAGTACAATTCTAAGTTTAGAATTGTACTGTAGCACTATTGCAAAAATTTTTGTAATAGTGAGGTATACCATTTTTTGATGCAAATGTTTTTTAGCTATGAAATGCCAAAAATGCCTTAGATATGGCATTAACATTCTTCAATGCTAATGCTCTAAACGGTGTTGTAGCGTTGTCAAACAATATAATTTATCTTTTATTTTTTTTTATGAACAATATAATTTATCTTTTTTAAACATGATGTGGCAGAATTTTAGATATGTACTTTTTCTACATGACAGTATGGCCTTAATTTTAGAAAAAAACTTCTGTTATTATATATAGTATATGATATGATATGATGTCATTTGGTTTGATTATTTGTTTATGGTGTTATGCTTAGAATTTTTAGAAGATGGCATGGGGACAAAAAAAACTTGTAAATTGTAATACAGTTGGTTGTTGTTCTAATGTTCATTTTTTTTAATTAAAAAAATTGTCAAACCCGGCTTATGTGGATTGAGTTGGACCCATGTTATAGGTTGGATTGAAAAAACTATTCAACTCGACCCATGCACACCCCTTCCTTCGCGTTGGTAACATTTAGGGTAAATTACGTATTTGGCCTATATCCTTTACATCATATTTCAATTTGGTTCCTAACATTTCAATTTTGTATCAATTTAGTCCTTGCCCGTTATCTTTTAGATGAAAATTGCTGATTTCAATTGTGTCAAGTTGGCCCCTAACATTTCTATGTCGTATCAATTTAGTCCATGTTGTTATATCTTGGATGGAAATTGCTGACGTCAGCAATTTCCATCTTATATCTTTCTCCTTATTATGACTTCGCTTTGTTTCTTCTGAGAATTGAATGCTTCAACATTAAGAAATTAATGGAATCAATTCAGAGGACTACTTCATCTTTTAGAAACAGGTTTTCCAATTGAAGCATGATGATGAGCGAAGAACTTAATGGAATCAATTCAGAGGAGATCAGAAATTAACGACACCATTCATATTCAAACCTGGCAAGGGAATGACGTCATTCCCCTAGGTTTCTTTCTTCTTCTTTTTTTTTAATTAACATTTTTCAGTTTTTTTAATTAAAAAAATCCAAAACAACGTCGTTTTGGTTTGTAGACGACAACTATTAACCAAAGCTTAACAGATGACTAAATTGACAAAATTTGAAACTTAGAGGACTGAAATGACAAAATTGAAATTTAGAAGACTGAAATGACAAAATGTAAAACTTAGAGGGTCAGTTTTGTATTTTGACCTATTTTTTAAAATAAAACTACAGATAAATTGTTAATGTTTGGCATAAGAAACAAAAAATTTTGAGAAAAAAACAACTTGCTACTTTATTGAAATTGGTTTGCCATGTTGGGTACATCTTGATGAACAATAGTAAATAATGGAGTAAGGACTTCCTCCATCCAGATTACATAGTTAGATACACTAATAGAGTATCTTGCTAAACTATGTACTAATCTATTGCCTTCTCTTCTACAATGAGAGTATAGCAATTTTGAATAATAATTTGAAAAAACAATGGCATCCTGCAGTAGTGGCTCCACTGAAGCTATAGATTGACCCCCTACTTTGAGTGAGTTAATTATAAGTTCAAAATCGCCTTCAAGTATTGCTTCTGTGATGCCAATTTCCTGTCCAAACTCCAAAGCCCGTGAGCTGCAATTGCTTCTATCTCAATTGGTTGAAAAGCTAGTGCAATGAGTTGAGCTAAAGATGCAATAACAGCCCCTGAGTTATCCCGGATTACCACTCCTATCCCGCTCTTGTTTTCCTATCTGAAGATTGCAACGTCGAAATTTATTGTGAAACCAATTACATCAGGAGGCTTCCACTTCGTCCTTGGTCGTGGCAACGCTGGGGGTTGAGGAGGCATTGTGGCCATAAACTCATCAAGTCTCTCCTTCACCTGGGCTGTGATCAGGTCCGATGAGTAGAAAGGTTTATGAAGCCGAGCCTGGTTTCTCTGGTGCCATATGCCCCACGTCGTCATCGCAAAAAGCTCCAGACTGCATGGTTGTTGAGTATCCAAGATAAAAGCTCCTTGAAGTTTGTGGGTCTTATATTCTGGCAAGCGCTCCACTCTGAAGCTGTCCATACCGAATTGAGCTTGCTGCATGACCATAGTGCATGTAACGTGGTCTCCTCTTCCATCATGCACCGTTCGCACAGTGCATTTTTAGTGATATGTCGCCGATTCAGGTTTGCTTTTGTAGGGATAACTTTACGGCACGCTCGCCACACAAATTTTTTTACCTTATATGGAACTCTTAAAACCCAGATTCTATGCCAAAAACTCCTTTCCTCCACCTGTGTTTCCAACTCCCTTGATTCTTCAACCTCGCTCTTCAAGAAACGATATCCGGATTTACAGGAGTATTTCCCAGTTTGTGTCCACGGCAAAAAAAAATTATCTTCTGTTGGATATCTTGACAACAGAATTGATTTTATGAGGGCAGCTTCCTCAGGTACAAATATGCCATCAATAACATCTTCATCCCAAGTCCTTGTGTCTTCTTTGATGAGTTTGTCCACCGTGGCTTCCTCCCACCCCTCCAAAACAAGTGATAGTAATCTGTTAGTGGGCTTAGTTGGTAGCCAAGCATGATGCCACACCTTGACTTTTTGCCCATTACCTATTCTCCAACATGCTCCCCATTTGATTACATCATGACCATGGAGTATGCTTTTCCAAGCATATGAACCTCGACTTGATTCCGCCGCCTCCATAATCGTGCAATTTGGAAAGAAGCGAGGTTTGAAAACCTTATAGAATAGTGAATTCTTATCCTCCATCAATCTCCAAGCTTGTTTGGCCAAGAGGGAATCATTGTGCAAGGCTAAATCACAGAAACCCATACCTCCCTCCGTTTTGGCTTTTGTCATCCCACCCCATTTTAGCCAATGAATCTTCCGCTTCTCTCCCCTTTGTCCCCACCAAAACTTTCTTACCATCACCTCAATTTCATTGCACAACCCTAAAGGTAGTTTGAAGCATCCCATAGCATACGTTGGGATTGCTTGAATGACCGCCTTAATGAGCACCTCTCTACCAGCTTGGGAAAGGAGTTTACCTTCCCATCCTTGCAACTTCCTCCACACTCTTTCTTTAAGATAATTGAAACTTGCTTTTTTACCCTTTCCGATGAACGATGGTAACCCCAAGCATTTTTCATAGTGATGGATTTCACGAACTCCCAACTTCCTTTTGATGATTTGGCAATTTGCCTCAGTAACTGCTATTGAGGTCCAAAAAGTCACAGCACCCAAAGCCTAAGGAAATAAGCACAAGTCCAAAAGGTTTGAAGCCCAAAAACATAAAGAAAAAAAAGGCAAGCTCGGGAGTTTATGAGAAAAGAAGAAAGAAAAAAGAAAAGAAGCCCAGATCAGAAGATTGAAGAATCACCAGCGTAAAAAGAAAGCTGAGTCGGGATCCTCAGAGAATGCCAAAAGGCACGGGAACCCCGAGGTGCGTAATACAGTCAAGAAATGATTAAGACAGCTTAAAGGAAAAAGCCAAAAAGAACACAAGAAACAAAGGATGGGCACGTCCTTTTCAAGTACCAAATGATCTAGCAAGAAAAGAAGAAAACTTGGAGCGACTTCTCATAGCACAAGTGGGTGGCATCTCGGGGAACCAGAATGAAAAGGTATAAAAAGGGGAGTACCAAAAAAAGAATTTCAAATCGGCAGAGTGAGATTCCGCCAATTTGAGAAAAAAGATAAAGAAGAAGGACGGCCAAAAGCTGAACCATGAAGAACGTGACCTCAGTGCACTTCGAAATAGGTAGTCAGCCATGGACTTTCAAAGAAACAACGCTAAAAGGAAGGAAAGAATGAAGAACAGGGAAACTGAACCTTTTGGGCGATGAGCACAACATAGGCTCTGGTACCCAGGGGGCAAAACAGGAGAATCAATAGTTCCCCGGGACTCCAGAATAACACTATAAAAAGGGGGGAAGGATTGCGAAGAAGGGAGAGAAAAAAAATCTACAACAGAATCATAAAGAAAGTTTTGCCGAGAAGAAAACTCAGAGAAATTAGTAAATTACTTCCCGGTATCCTAGAAAAAAAAGCCACTATAGCACATACTCGGGTTCAAAAAGAATAAAACTTTGCAAGTCTTAGAGGTTTGAATAGCCATCTAAGATTGTAATTTTTGAGCTTGCTTGAACCTTCTATTACGTCTTAGTGAGAACGTTGTAATCATAATAACGAAGATTCAATGAAATATTCCCTATTGATTTGAGGATCCCTAACCATTACTTTGTGCATTTACTATTTGCTTTTGCATTACTTTGCTATTTTGATTGTTGTTTGTTAAGGTCTAAAAGGATCACAGTGAAAGAAGCCCAAAAGAGTGAGCCAAGCCCAAAAGAAAAAAAACAAGCCAAGTCCTAAGAAGCAGGTGCAAAGGGACCACGAAAGAAAAAAGCAGGCCCAGGAGGCTTGAAGCCCAAAAGAAGAAACATCAAGAAGGAAAAGAAA
Source organism: Quercus lobata (assembly GCF_001633185.2). Lineage (NCBI taxonomy): Eukaryota > Viridiplantae > Streptophyta > Magnoliopsida > Fagales > Fagaceae > Quercus > Quercus lobata. The sequence goes on along the minus strand of NC_044909.1, from coordinate 645,999 downwards.
CCCACGGCAAGAGATTAAATAGCTAGGATCCTCAGCAACCATCAAGAGGCGCGGATCCTTCCAGGCGCACAGTCAAAAGAAGATTAAGACAGCTCGAAAGAAAAGGACAAGAAAAGAAAATAAGAAACAGAGTAAAAGCCACAAGCGCCAAAAGACCCAGCAAAAAAAGAAGAAATAACCAACGACCTCTCATGGCACAAGCAGGAAGCGTCTCGGGGAACCAGAACAGAGAAATACGAAAAGGAGAATGGCAACAGGCGACTTTCAAGTCGGCAGAATGGGATTCCGCCCAGATGGGAAAAAAGGGCAAAAGGGGAACTGCCAAACGGTGAGACCGAGAAGGGCATACCTCAGCACATCCGGAAGAGGGTAACCAGCCAGGGACTTTCAAAAGAATCAAAGCTGAAAGAAGGAAAGAATGAGAAAAATAGGAAATAGAACCTGCCGAGTGATAGGCACGGAACAGGCTCTGTTAACCATAAGACGAAACAGGGGAACCAATGGTTCCCCTGGGATGCCAGAATTTCATTATAAAAGGAAGGGTAGGTTACGAAGACAAGGGAGAGAGAGAGATTTTTAGAGAAAAAGAACTATTAGTGAAGTTTTGGTAAAAATAAAGGAAAAACTAAGGGAAAAGTTAATATTACTTCCCGATATCCTGTAAAAGCCACTATTGCACATACTTGGATTAAAAAAGAATCAAACTTTGCAAGTTTTGAAAGCTGAAATAGCCATTCAAGACTGTAATTTTTGAGCTTGATTAAACCTTGTATCACGTCTTAGTGAGCATTCTGTAACTATAACAAAGAACATATTAATGAAATATGTCTCAGTGATTCAAGGATCCTTATAACATTATTTTGTGCCCCTTTGTTGATCCTGTTTTCCGAATTTACCTTGTTGTTTTGATATGTCTTTCAATACGAATATCCTTACTTGTCATTTTACTTGTATTGTAGGAAGCATCCTCTATGCATCACTTGACTTTTAAACAGCCTGTTAGCTGCGGTGAGTCAAGGCCTGGTCCACCAAACCACTTATTAGGCCCGGGATCCTTGGGTCTGAGTGTCATAAAAAAGGCACTCTCACATTGTTCAATACAAATATCCTTATTTGCTAGTTTATGTGTATTGTAGGAAGTATGCCCTATGCACCACTTGGTTCTTAAACAGCCCTTTAGCTGTGGTGAATCAAAGCCCAGTCCACCAAACCACAACTATTTGGTCCAGGATCCTTGGGCCTGAGTGCTAGAGAAAAAGCACTCTCACATTTTGGCAGCTCTATTGGGGACTGGCTAAAGAAGAAGGAAGAAGCAATCCCTTCGCAGAGCATGCCTCCAAGACAAAGGAACAGCAAAGGTACTAATATGCCACTTGCGGCTTTTGAGCCCGTGGGAGAAAACAAGGTAGCTTCCAGACAGAGAGGTGAGGTACCCTTGGTAGAGCAAGAGGTCGTGTCAGGACAAAAGCACGCAAGGCAGGAACCAGACCCCATGCCTCGGATGACAGTGATGTTGAAGGATCTGGAGCAAGAAGTTCGCCTTCTCAAAGAAGGTAGGACATAGGAAATCAGGGATAATGTTCCCCCTGTTGGTAACCAAGACAGAACTCAATCAGAAGGAGGGTCTGCAGTGGGAGGGAGAACCAACCCTCAGTACTTAACACTGGCAGATGTCAATGCCCTCCTAGAGTAAGAAAGGGAAAAGCTTTCGGGGATCCCCAAACAATTCTCTCGGGATCCCCCGTTCCCTCCAGAACTTCTTGGCAAGCCATACCCCAAGGGGTATGAACCCCCAAAGTTCCATCCTTTTGACGGAAGAAATGGAAGCGCTGTGGAACATGTGAGTAGGTTCATTCACACTATAGGCCCCTATGTAGAAGACAGAGAACTATGTTTAAGAGAATTTGCTAAATCCTTAGTGGATAGAGCATACACTTGGTACACCACGCTGAGACCTGGATCCATCAAAATCTGGGATGAAATGATGGAGAGATTCTGTGCTAAGTATTACCCCGGTGAGGACAAGATCACTTTCCAAAACCTCTAGATGGTAAGGTAGAGGCCTGGAGAGGATCCCGTCCAGTTCATTAAAAGGTTTGAAGATGTGTCCCTAGATTGTTATAGGGACCACGAAGAAAAGGAGCTCGTAGAAACTTGTATATCCAACATGCTTTTCGATTACAGGCTCAACCTTGAAAATCTATGCATCGCACAGTTTGCTGACCTGTTACAAAGAACTAGAAAGACAACATAAACTATGAGGACAAAAAGGATGCCAGTATCCTAAGCCATGACAGCATCCGTGGGAGAGAAAAGGAAGAGGCCTGACGGGAAGATGTTCGAGGAACCACCAGTAATCTCATGTATAGCTGAGGAGTTAAACCATATCTTAGACAAATGGATTGGAGATGGAGTTGTTAGGCCATTTACTGTGTCCAGGCTGCCAACTAAAGAAGAAAGGAAGAACCCTTTGTTTTGCAGGATCCATAATTATGTCAAGCATTCCACCAAGGATTGTTGGACCCTCCGAAGACTCTTCCACAAAAAACTAAGAGAAGGAACCCTGGAGCTCACTCAGAAGGAGCCAGAAGTGCAGAGGAACCCCTTGCCTAACCACAAAGGGAAAGGGATGGTAACGGTAGTAATCCATGGGAACCTGGCAGAAGCAGAAGAATTTGAAGGATCCTTCCACCCAAGCACAGTCAGGACCCTCCAGAAGAATCCCTAGTTCAGATCACTATTCAACCAACTGGGATTTGGACCAGAAGCAAGAATGGTGGCTACAGAGTCTTTCATGAGTATAGCAACAGATTCAAGAATGGAATGTTTCACAGCAGAGTCACATGCTAGTCGAGCTTTCCTGGAGACAACCAATGCAATAACTTTCACCGATGAGGACATGGAGGTTGAGCATCCAGACCACCGTAGGCCCCTTTATCTAATGGCCACCATAAATGGTGTCAAAATCAGAAGAGTATTGGTGGACACAGGGGCATCACTCAACCTCATAGCCTTGAGTACCTTGGAAGCTGTGGGTCTAGTTGACAGAAGGATCCTGGGGGCTCCCATGGAGATAACAGGATTTGGAGAGTTGGTGGAATCAACTGAAGGGTACGTGCAGCTGGCCTTGAGAGTAGGACCAATAGTGGCCCTGACAAGGTTTCATGTAATTAATGCAGAGGTATCTTACCATGTATTATTGGAACACCTATGGCTCCATAAACACCGCCTTATTCCGTCTATGTACCATCAGTACATTAAAGGGAGATTGAACGGGAAGCCCGTAAGAATCCCTGCCAACTGTAACCCTTTCAGCCAGGGAGAGCCCCGCGCCAGGTACTCCAAGGGCATCTATCTTGGAAGAAGAAGAAGGAGGAGGAAAGGGCACCCGTGACCTGAGAAACCTTCCGGAAAGAAAAAGGCAAAAGAGGGAGCTCAGTTCTTCAGGATCCCGAAAATGTGTGGTGGTGCAAGAACTCGGAGGAAGGTTGATTTATCGTTTATGAAGGTGCGCGGGACCTGAATGCATCACGTAGAAAGGTCCCGGACCACTAAGTTGCATGATAGCCCAAGAAGGAATCCCAAAGGAACCAGTCAAGGAAGCCCAGATTTAGCTTGAGGAAGAATTAAAGGAAATAAATTTGGGAACCGAGCTGGGATCCCAGAAGCCTGTCTTTATTAGTAGTCAACTAATGGCACAAGAAAGGGAACAATTGGTGGCCTTACTCCAAAAATACAGAGATGTGTTCTCATGGACCTATGATGAAATGCCTGGTTTAGACCCGGGATTGGTAGTTCATTCTCTTAACGTGGACCCAGGAATAAGACCAGTAGTTCAGTTGGTTAGGGTCTTTCACACTGAGGTAGAAGCTCAGATAATTCAAGAAGTCAAAAAGCTGCTAACAGCTGGTTTTATCAAACCCATCCAGCACCCTAAATGGCTTTCCAACATAGTACCTGTGAAAAAGAAAAATGGTCAGATCCGTTGCTGTGTGGACTTTCGCAACTTGAATAAGGCATGTCCAAAAGATGAGTTCCTCTTGCCCAATATCGACCTCCTTGTAGATTCAACTGTAGGAAGCTCTATGTTCTCGTTTATGGATGGGTACAGTGGGTACAACCAAATTCGCATGGCTGTCAAAGATGCAGAGAAAACGACATTCAGAACTCCAATTGGAAACTTTTATTACACTGTAATGCCTTTTGGCTTTAAAAATGCGGGGGCTACGTACCAACGAACCATGATAGCTATCTTTCATGACATGATACATAAGGAGATAGAAGATTATGTAGATGATATTGTGGTCAAATCAAAAACTAGAACAGGACACCTTCGGGTACTTGAGCAAGTTTTTGAGAGATGCAGAAAGTACAAACTACGCATGAACCCCATGAAATGTGCCTTCGGGGTGTTTGCTGGAAACTTTCTTGGGTTTCTGGTACATCACAAAGGCATAAGTGTAGAACTAGCCAAGGCCATAGCTATCGCCACAATGAAAAGATCGACAACTATGAGGGAGCTCAAAAGCTTCCTGGGAAGGGTCTCCTATATTAGGAGATTTGTGCCTGGGTTAGCTTCAGTTACGATAGGTTTATCCAAACTGTTGAAAAAGGGAACTGAGTTCACCTGGGGAACGGAGCAACAGGAGGCCTTCTAGAGGATTCAGCACATCATGAATCATTTGCCCACCTTCCAAGTGCCAGTGCGTGGTCGACCTCTGTTACTGTACTTAGCATCAAACTCCCAGGCAATAGGAGCTTTGCTAGCACAGGAAGATGACCATGAGAACGAGCAACCTGTTTATTACGTAAGTAGGACATTCAAAGACGCCGAGACCAGGTATCCCAGAATAGAGAAAACCTGCCTAGTAATCATCTACGCGTCCCAAAGGTTGAAAAGGTATTTCTCAGCTCACCAGATCCTTTTGGTGACTAAGTCCCACCCCATAAAGGCACTCCTACACCAGCCCCTTCTCACGGGAAGGATAGCACAATGGCTAGTCTTGCTCTCTCAATATGACATAGGCATCAGAACCCCAAAGGCTGTTAAAAGCCAAGCCATAGCAGATCTACTGGCTCAGTTCCCAAGAAAGGAAGAAAGCCCACTGAGTGAAGAAATCCCGGGTGAGGTGGCAGTGACAAAGATCCCACGAAAGAAATGGACAATGAGATTCGACGGGTCAGGTACAACAACTTCAAATGGAGTAGAAGTCGTATTAAGTTGTGAGAATGAGGACACCATACCCTTGTCTTTCAAGCTTGGTTTCTTATGCTCTAATAACGCAGCTGAATATGAGGTGTACTTGACCGGGCTAACTATAGCACTCAGTATAGGAGTAAAGCATATGAGAGTACTGAGAGACTCCAATCTTGTAGTTTCCCAGGTGAAAGGTGACTTTGCACTAAGAGAACAAAGTTTAGCAGCCTACAGGACTTGGGCGCAAAGGCTAGAGCTGGAATTCTAGACATTTAGCATAGAGTACACTCAACGAAGTGAAAACAGGTTCGCTAATGCGCTCGCCACCCTGGGATCCCAAATACCATTCAAAAGAAGGGACATGCTGGTAAGGATAGGAAAGCAAGAACATTCTATCATAAGGATCCTCCAAGAGATGTACCCCGAAGAGTCCAAGCAATTGGACTAGAGGAGCGAAGTCACAGAAAAAATGAAAAAGGTAGGACCCGGAGTGAACATCAAAGAGCTGAAGGATTACACTTTGATAGAAGGGTAATTGTACAGAAGGCTGCTAGGGGGAATCCTATCCAGGTGTATCAACGAGAAGGAAGGAAATTCGAAGCTGGAAGAACTACATACCCAAGCCTGTGGGATCGCAGAAAAGATCAGCCTATATAGAAGAATACAACGCATGGGATACTATTGGTCGAATATGAACAAAGAGGCAGCAGCTATACAGGAAAAATGTCAAGAGTGTCGGCTTGCAATAGATAAGGAAGAAAGCTATGCTGTGTTTGTTGCAGAAGATTGGAGAATCTCCTTCATAGAATACTTGGTTCAAGGGATCCTACCAATTGACAGGCCACTAGCCCACAAGCTCAAGAAACTTGTAGACAGGTACTTCTTGCAAAACGGGATCCTATTCAAAAGGGGATACAGTGGGGATCCCCTAAGATGCCTATGGCTAAAGGAAGCTAGAGAAGTAGTCAGGGAAGTCCATTCCGGTGATTGTGAGAGTCACCCGGGAAAAAGAAGGCTCTATAAGTAGTTATTACTACTGGGATATTACTAGCTAACGATGAAAAGGGATTCTGAGAAGCTAGTCAAGACCTGCCACGCCTGTCAAGTCCTCGGAGATGCAATCCATACTCACCCAAATGTGTTGCAGAATATGATGACACCATGGCCTTTTCACACTTAGGGGCTCAATCTCATAGGGCCCATAAACCCTCCATGCAATAGTTGCATATGGATCTTAGCAGCCACAGAGTACTTTATAAAATGGGTAGAGGTTATCCCTTTGAAAAAAGCCACTGGATCAACCATAGTAAATTTCATTCGAGAACATATCATTACAAGATTCGGGATCCTCAGGAGATTGATCAGTGACAACGGGACCCTATTCATAAACAAAGACATGAAGAGGTTGACTAAGGCATATTATATCAAGCATGGAAGGTCTACCCCGTACTACCCACAAGGAAACGGCCAAGCTGAGGCCACCAATAGGGTGATGCTGAAAATCCTTAAAAAGATGAAGCACGAGTATGGAGGGAAAGGAAGTAACCATTTGGCAGATGTACTTTGGGCATGTAGGAGCTTTGTAAAAAGAGCCACAGGATTTTCGCCATTTTCCTTAGTCTATGGAACAGAAGCTATCAGCCCTGTAGAATTAGTTGTTCCTACACCAAGAGTGGTCTTTGAAGAAAGCCAAGAAGAAGCCGAGGACGCGAACGATGAAAGGAGATTGGCAGATCTGGAAGGGGTAGAGGAAGAAAGAGAACTAGCCATGAAGAAAAGCCAGAGGTACCAGCAAAGAATAACTAGAGCATATGCACAAGCAGTATGCCCAAGAACTTTCACTGAAGGGCAGCTGGTATTAAGAATGGCAGAACACGTAAGGAGGAACCTTCTGGGGTCCTCCAAATTCTCCCTAAAGTGGGAAGGACGCTACATCATTAGGACAGCTCATGAAAGTGGGTATTACTACCTTACAAAAGAAGATGGGACAGTCCTGATAGAACCTATAAATGGGAAATGGCTGAAACAGTACCATGCATAAGAAAGAAGGGGTTTCAGCATGCTAGGATCCTTTTGCCAACTTCACAACTCGCTAAGTGTTTTTCCTTTATCATTTTCTTCGCTTTTATTATGAATTCTTTCATTCAGGAATCTATGATAGAACCACTCTGTGATCCGTACTATCTTTAATGACTTTTCCTATATTCCTTAAATGATGACCATATTTTAATGAAATTTTCTTTTTCCATTAGCCTTTGAATCTTAAATATTGTTAAGTCCAAGTTTGGACAAAATTGAGGAAGGATATCTGGGTTAAGACAAAAAAAAATATATATATATATATATATATACCTTTTGACACATGACCCAAGATCCACCTCACAGATGATTTCAAATACCCCACAGATAATTTCAAGTGCATGGTCTAGGATTACAGGCAAAAGTAAGTGCCCAGGATACATAGCCTAGCACTTGACAATAAGGGGACATGTCGAGTTCATGAATTGGGACCGTATCTATAAAAAAAAAGGATATATATATATATATATATATATTTTTTTTTTTTTAAAAAGAGGAGGGAATACCCAGTTCAGTACTTGCGCAACAAAGTAACCACTGGGTACCTGATCCAGGATCTACAGTAAGGCTTGTAGGAACCATGGCCCAGGACTCAGTAAGAAAAAGAGAAAAGAGGGGAAAGAAAAGCAATGTATCAAAGGGAAACAAGCAAATCCACATGCTATTGAAAGAAATTAGAAGCAGTCTTGAAACACAAACACTAAAAAAAAAAAAGTTTTAAAATGTAAAGAAGTAGCCTCAAAACACAAACACAGATCTATGCAAAAAAAAAAAGTAGTGTTCAAAAAAATAGAAACTTATACAACTCCAAATTGTTTATACGCATCTAAAAAGGGAGAGGGGAAAAGCTAGGAAATGAGGCCGGCCAACAAGGAGCCATCTGGAGAAATAATAGGCACAGCTGAAGAAGAAAGAATTCTCTGCTTTTTGAACTTTAAAACTTGCAAAGCCTTGTGAGCACGAGCTAGAGCTTCCTCAGCAGCAGCAATCTCAGCATCTATGCTCCTAAAAGCTTACCTCTGGAACAGCACGCGGGCAAGTAGGCGCAAATGATCCAGTAAGAAGGACAAGTTGAACTTGGCCTCTAGAAGGTCCTGAACCACTCCCCTCCACTCCAAAAGCTTTTCTTCAGATAAGGAGTCTACAGAAGAATCTCTCAAAGAAACCAGCACAGCACACAACAATTCCATCAAGATATTACCCAAAAAAAACACCTCCCCCAAAACCGCTGGTAAAGTCTCCATGATTCTTGAGCAAACTTTCTAACAACGGCAGACCCTCCACAGGCACGGAGAAATGCAGGAAGCTGCCGTAAGAAGACCCAAAGGAATAGAAGTGGCTAGAAGGAAGGTTGTTGAACTCCATAAGATTAAAACGAGCTAAGAAGGTGGAAAGCCTTGAATCAAGATCTAAAGCAGCCACTCCTGGAACGTCTCCCATCACTGTATCCCCACCTACAGGAATTGGAGAACCTTTAGCCTTTTGGTTTGTTCGAAGATCAGCAATTTGAATGGATCTCACAACTCCCTCAGGAACAACAGACTCAGGATCCCTAACACCTACACCCACAAAAAAAAGGAAAAAAAAAAAAAAAAAACTTAGTTCAAAAAAAGGGGGGGGGGAACGGAAAAAAAAAAAAAAAAAGAGAAGGAAAAAGAGCAAACCAATATCAACCTCCTGAGGCGGAACCTTCTCCTCTTGCTCCTCTAGTTTCTTGAAAGATTCTGGGAAAAGACACAAAGCAAGTTGAAGAAAGGGTGAAGAAACTGTGGCGAAATGGCTAAAAGAAGGTAGAGATACAGGGGGCTTCGCCATAAAAGAAGAAGGCAGGGAAAAGGTGTAGAAAAAGAAAGAAAGAAAAGGAAACACAGTAGGAATGATCTACACTCACCTTCAGAATCCTCTGATTCCAAAGAAAAGGCAACACTGGGAACAGACCTCACACTGGCTTGACCTAAAAGGAGAAAGGAAAGAAGAAACTCAAAAAAAAAAAAAAAAAAAAGGAGGGGGAGAAAAAGGGGACAAAAGAGAAATAGAGATAAACACTATTATAAAGGGAAATATGACTCACCTGTTTGTTTAGATAGAGGCGTTCCTCCCAAAGTCTCTTTACTTAACATTGTCTGAGGAAACACGGTTTTGATGGGACTGAGAGTCCGCTCAAGTTGAGGACTTTGGGATGCAGGGAGCTGGGAGGCTTTAGGATCCTGAGTAGTTTGGACACCCTGCATTGGTTGCCCGGTCTCCTCAGCCATGCCACCACTAGGGGGCTCCTCATCCATACCGGGAAACACAACAGAAAGGACTGTAACTGCCTCTTCCTCCAGAACCCTACCAGCCATGGGAGGAGACACCTCCACTTAAAAAAAAAAGGGGGAAGACAAATAGTAATAAGTGAAGACAACAAAGTGTCACAAACACACAGTACCAGAGAAACGAATAAAAGCAAACGGAGAGGTGTGAATAAGGGAAGGCCATACCACATCATCACCGGACGACTGACTTCTACCTTTTTGAAGTCCAACTTGCTTTTGGACTGCAAAGGAAACAACCGTTCATTAGATAAAAGGAGGAAGTGACTGCAACAATAGTAACAAATATATAAGAGAGAAGAAGGAATGAGGTCTTGCCCTTCTCTCTCTCTCTCTACAAATTCTTTGAGGGTCTTTTGTTTACTACAAGTACGCCAGAGGGTCCTAAGGGGGGCTGAGATACAAAATCAAAGGATCCCAAAGGACCATGGACTGAAGAAGTCATAGGAACCTGGGAAAGAGAAGACTCTACCTTAGTCTTCTTCCGGGTCCTTGTAGCCAAAGGTTACCTGACTTCCTTTTCCTTCAAAGTCACTAACTGTTTCTGGGATTTCTAAGTCTTTCTCTTTTTTGCCTCGGGACCAGCCTTCATGCCCTCTGTACTTTCTTCAACATCAACTGCTTTTAATTTTTCCGACCTAATCTCCTTGCCTTTACCCACGGGAGTAGTAGCTCCTATTGTTTCCATTGCACCTTTCTTAATGGGTACCCCGGAGGAAATATCAATAATAAGACCACAGCCAACCAAGTTGCCAGAAAATCTTGTGCATATGTTACCCAGCCTCCCCCGGAGGCATGTCATTCTGCGAACCTCGTCTTACTACTTACAGCAGCAGAAACAATCCCAGCAGTGGGCAGGGATAAGCGTTTATTGGATGTTGGAGCAGAGGAAATACTAAGATTAGGGGTTTCCCTAATTGTGCCAGAGCCAATGTAATCAACAAAAGATTTTTGTATTCTTCTCCAGTAGCCAGTATAGCCATTGGAAGCAAAAACTCCTCTTTGGGAATTAGGCACTGCAAACTGAGGGCTCCTTCGCGACCAATAAGAGAAGGCCTGCAGCCTCAAAAAAGGATCCAAAGAGGGGAGAGACGGTACTATATCCTTAAAAACTGGGGGAATATCCTGGTCGAAACCGAACTGCTGAAGTACCCGGTGTGCCGAGTAATAAGTATACCTTGGGCCGCTCGAAGAAGGCACAGGAAGCCAAAAGGGACTAATGCAAGCCAGGTAGGCTAAACTGGCCTCGTCGCCGCGGCGCAGATCAAAAGTATTTCTTGTAGAAGTTAGAAAAGAAGACAACACAGAGTCATAGGCAAAGCCAAGACCAAACTCACGAGGAGATCTCCAGTGTAAATTTCCTGCTTGATCAAACAACTCAACTAGGTTGAGACCACCATCTTTCAGACTAATCCAACGAAAGATGATGGGAAAAGTATCAGTTGAATTACCATAAAGACCCTTAACTATATCAGATGATCCTTGGAATTTGTCCTTCACAAACTTCAAATTCCTGCACTTAGCCAAAGTGGCTAAAGAACGATCCCACATAAATATCTAGAGAATGGCACAGTGAAGAGATAAAGTGATCACATAACAAGAATCGCCTTCGGCTTCATCTCCGTGGAGCTGATCTAATTGGGAATAGTTATGGCCCAAAAACAAAGGGGCTAAAGGGTACTGAGCGCCTCGAGCCAAGTTAATTGCTAACGGAAAGAAAGTAGACTTAACCCCGTACCTCGGGAACTCACTGAACAGAAATTTACTAAGCCAGAATGCTAGGAAACCAGCTCGCCTGACCTCTTTATCTTTCTCACGAGAAAGGGTCAACCCATCTCCCCATCCTGGTCGGTTTACCACCGAGAGAAGCAGTGCGACCACCAAAATGGCTAAACAACTTATTTTCTACCACGAGATCCTCTTCAGAAAGACTAATATCAAAAGGATTCTCATCCCCAAATACCGGGAGAAGGAAGTTGTTGACCACATCCTCTAGGGTAATTGTCAACTCACCAACAGAAAAGAAAAAAGGTATGAAGAGAAGGGCACCAACGGCATACTAGATGCCTGAGACCCTTAGCGTCTCTGAAACCCTTAAGATTCCTGAAAATCACCACTGCTTTCAGGATACCAGCGCGCTCCAGGCGACCCACGAACTCCTCATCAGATAGTTCCTTATCCACCCAGATGGGCCAACCTTGGATTTTTCCCGGAACGAAATCAAAGAAGATAGGCACCGCCTCTCGAAGTCCCTGCCTAATCTGAAGATCAAAAATTTCTCTAGGGTCTGGAACCTAATCGGAACCAGCGAAACCCGCCTGACCAGAAAACACCCAAGCATGAGGGGACGGAAGAGCCTCACTATGAGACACCTGAGGGAAAGATAGACTGGGAGAGTACCAGGGGTCCTGTAAAGGAAAAGCCGGGCGCTCAGTGACTTCATGAGATTCGCTCTGAGTAGAACCAGAAGATCCTTCGCCCTTAAAGTAATGAGAATAATGAGAAGAAGGGAGGATTGGAAGAATGAAAAAGGGAAACGAGAATAGCAAACTGGTCGAAAAGAGAGAAAAGAGACCTAAGAATGAAAGACTCTGGGAAGCAAAGAGATAATGTGAAATGCCTGCAATAAAGGCACAAAGAGCAGTTGGAGAAGACAGTGTATAGAAAGACGCGCCAATTGCCAAAATATTTAATTTTGAAGAAGAGATTAATTAGCAATTATTAATGGAAGTTACAGGGAATGAAAAAGGTGGGTAAAGGAAGTTTTACTCCAAATACTCAACTGCCATGTCCTGTGCAAAGGGGAAATTGCAAAATAAAGAAACACGACACGCAGAAAAGACTAGGATAACCAAAAAGCAGCAAGAAAGGTCCAGATCTTGAAGAAGGAAGAAGGGAACCCAGGGATAATTAAAGGAAAATCCTACAGAATCTAAGAAACCCTGAATTACTCATGTGTGGGCTTCAGGCAACCCACAAGCTCGGGGGGGCTAAATGCTGAAGTCCAAAAGTCACAGCACCCATAACCCAAGAAATAAGCACAAGGGGCCACGGAAAAAGAGAAGAAATGGTAAGTCCAAAAGGTTTGAAGCCCAAAAACATAAAGAAAAAAAGGCAAGCCCAGGAGTTTATGAGAAAAGAAGAAAAAAAAAGAAAAGAAGCCCAGCTCAGAGGATGGAAGAATCACCAGCGTAAAAAGAAAGCTGAGTCGGGATCCTCAGAGAATGCCAAAAGGCACGGGATCCCCGAGGTGTGTAATATAGTTAAGAAAGGATTAAGACAACTCAAAGGAAAAAGCCAAAAAGAACACAAGAAACAAAGGATGGGCACGTCCTTTTCAAGTACCAAATGATCCAACAAGAAAAGAAGAAAACTTGGAGCGACTTCTCATAGTGCAAGTGGGTGGCACCTCGGGGAACCAGAATGAAGAGGTATAAAAAGGGGAGTAACAGCAAAAGACTTTCAAACCGGCAGAGTGAGATTCTGCCCATTTGAGAAAAAAGATAAAGAAGAAGGATAGCCAAAAGCTGAACCATGAAGAACGTGACCTTAGCGCACTCCGAAATAGGTAGTCAGCCATGGACTTTCAAAGAAACAACGCTAAAAGGAAGGAAAGAATGAAGAACAGGTAAACTGAACCTTCTGGGCGATGAGCACAACATAGGCTCTGGTACCCAGGGGGCAAAACAGGGGAATCAATAGTTCCCCGGGACTCCAGAATAACACTATAAAAAGGGGGGAAGGATTGCGAAGAAGGGGGAGAAAAAAAATCTACAACAGAATCATAGAGAAAGTTCTGCCGAGAAGAAAACTTAGAGAAATTAGTAAATTACTTCCTAGTATCCTAGAAAAAAAAAGTCACTATAGCACATACTCGGATTCAAAAAGAATCAAACTTTGCAAATCTTAGAGGTTTGAATAGCCATCTAAGACTGTAATTTTTGAGCTTGCTTGAACCTTGTATAACGTCTTAGTGAGCACGTTGAAATCATAATAAAGAAGATTCAATGAAATATTCCCTATTGATTTGAGGATCCCTAACCATTACTTTGTGCATTTACTATTTGCTTTTGCATTACTTTTCTGTTTTGATTGTTGTTCAATACAAATATCCTTGTTTGCTAGTTTATGTGTATTGTAGGAAGTATGCCCTGTGCACCACTTGGTTCTTAAATAATCCTTTAGCTGCGGTGAATCAAAACCCAGTCCACCAAACCACAACTATTTGGCCCAAGATCCTTGGGCCTGAGTGTTAGAGAAAAAGCACTCTCACAACTGCTTTGCTGAAAAATAAGGCTATCTTCTCTTTATTTATTTTTTGACTTTAGGCTTCTTCATACAATGATAGAAGTTCCAACACCTTGCTGCATTCGTCGGAATTAGCCCTACAAAAAAGAAGGCTATCATTTGCAAAAAACAAATGGGTTAGTTTGGGTCCTCTTTTGCACAAACTGAAACCATAGATATCACCATTGCTTGCTGCCTTATTGATTAAGCCATGAAGGCCCTTTGTGCAAAGGAGGAAGAGAAAAGGGGAGAGAGGATCTCCTTGTCTCAGATCTCTTGAGGGATGAATCAGACCCTTTGGTTCTCCATTCACTAATATAGAATAGGTGACTGTTTTCACACACACCATAATAAGTCCAATCCACTTTTCAGAAAAACCCATCTTCCTCATCACATTCTCTAAAAATACCCATTCAACTCTATCATAGGCTTTACTCATGTTAAGCTTCAGTGCCATAAAACCCGTTGCACCTGAATTATAATTTTTCATGCAATGTAGGGTCTCGAAGGTAATAAGGATATTATCTGAAATGAGGCGGCCTTTAGTGAAAGCTGATTGGTTTTCATTTATGACAGAATTGAGGAATTTTTTCAACCTATTAGCGAGGACTTTTGTAAAGATTTTGTAAAGTACATTGCATAAACTAATAGGGCGAAATTTTGGCACTAAGGTTGGGTTTTTCTTTTTTGGGATTAGAGTAATAAAGGTATGATTCAACGGGTTTGGGAGAGTACCCGAATTTAACCAAGATAGCATCGAGTGAGTAACATCACCTTCAATCATTGGCCAGAAATGTTGAAAAAACAAAGGGGGCATTCCATCTGGTCCAGGAGCCTTCATTGGTGCCATTTGTTTCAAAGCTTGGTTAACTTCCCATTCCTTAAATCTCCTTGTCAATTCTTTATTCATGTCTTTAGTGATCACTTGAGGGATATGGTGCAAAGCTTCTTGGTGGGTGGTCGGACTTGAGGTAGTGAAGAGTTCACTATAGTATTTAATGAGGACATCTGCTATTTCATTCGGCCTTCCTTCCATACTCCTTGGATGTCATTTATTCCCATAATCACATTTTTCCTATACCGGTGGGATGCACGACTATGGAAAATTTTTGTATTTCCATCTCCATTTTTTAGCCATAGAATACGGGAGCGTCGATTCCACATCCTTGTCTCTCGGTCCAGCAACTCATTTATCTCTCTTTGTGATTCTTTTATCCGTACATTGCTACCAGTTCTCAATGCCAAGGCTTCTTCTTCAGCTAGCATGTCCCTCTTCTTTTTTAACTCCCTCCTTACATTGCCAAAGACATTGTAATTCCACCATGATAAATCTTTGCCACACTTTTCTATTTTTTCAAGGATTTCCTTATTCGGATCTAGTGATACACATGATCTCCATGCTGCTTCAACCACCTCTCCACACCTACTATCAGACAGTCACATCTCCTCAAATTTGAAGGGTTTTTTATGGAATGGAATTTCTATACCTGTTGGGTTTATAAGCAACGGGCAATGATTTGAAGAAAGACAAGGTAGGTGGTGAACTCAAGTGCCAGGGAACATTTGGTTATTCTTAGATTTTTCATCATTATTGATTCGAGCACTTACACACCAAAGATGCAAAATTAGACTGGAGTACTGGTATTGATTATTTTCTAGGAGGGTATTTATACCATGCTTCACACATCATTTCACAGCCCCGTAACGCATGAACAATATTTTCTTCGTATAGTTTACAGTTTTCATAGCATCTTTCCGCTACAACGCTTCTCTTTGCCAAGTTAAAATTAGTTGGAAGGAATTCTTGTAGGCTATCCACGCAAATAATTTAACTTTAGTTGGTTTCTTGTCTTCCACAATTCCATCCTCGCTTCACCAATTGAACTTCTTTGTTCTGATCCTTTGTTTCTTGTCTTCTAGAGTTAGCATATTGTTTAACTGGAAAGCACGAACATGGCAAAATTGCCAACATATTGCGGACACATATCTGATATGGACACAAACGTGTCAAGTACACACTCAAGAAGAAAAAAAAAAAAAAAAATCATTTTTTTAAATCAGTTGTTCACTTGTTCTATTTTGATATTGAATATTGTTTATTTGAACTTTTTTTATGGGTGTTTAGTTTATTTGAACTCTTTTATTCGTACTTTAAACAATATTTTATTGTCTTAAAATTAATTTTAGATATATTTCCAAATATTTCATTGTTGTTACATACTTTTTAAATCCAAAATAAACATAACTTATTCGAAATATAAAATATATATACCTAAAAATAAATATTAATTAATTGTTGTATCATCGACGTATCGTGTCCTAGTTTTTCAAGAAATGCCATATCATTGTACTACATATCGTGTCCATAATCGTGCTACATAGCTCTTTAACCTATTATATTTGCTTTTTAAAAAATATATTTACCCCTAAACCATATTTACGCTCACACTTGCTTTTTACATGAAAAGAATGATGGTTATTCAGGTAATGGTGCGGAAGCTCTCTACTTGTAAGACCATGGGCTCTGCCACTACCATTTGTAATGATAAAACAAGCACTCTCACGTTAAACCAAATGAAGGTGACTAAGTTTTGGCTAGGGAAAGTCTCTTTTGCACAAGATGCTCATTAATTCCAGTGGTGGATTTTTTTTTTTAATAAAAATTGAAATATATGCACTCATAAATGAAATATCCCAAAATGTTAGAAGATTTTTCAAAGAAGGTAGCCTTCATCTATTCTTTATTTTTTTTTAATTGATAAATATATTATATAACATATAAATATAATAACTTATTATTAATTTGACAAAATCTATTACTAGATATTTTGATTCAATTTATTTTTATGCATTTTTCAATGATTGTTGTCGAATTTTTAGCCATCTTTTAACCTATTAATAATATTCTTTTATCTGAATCATTATAATTAATGTGTTGTAATTTAACTTGAAAACCTAGGTTGATAGGCAAATTAAAAACTATATTGAGTTATAAATTAATCCACTTAAATGTATTATATATATGTATCACAAAAAAAAAACACATATTGTGTATTGAATTGTGTTTATGATACTACAATATATTTTAGATAATTATACATAGTATCGATATATCAAGAAAGAAAATGTAATCCTCTTATTTATTACTCAGCCCCTCTAACTACCAATTCCTGACTCCGCCACTAATCAATTCCTCCATCTATTTTCCGACTGCTACAAGGAGTTGCTCTAAACAAGACTGGTAGTAAAATCTTAATTACAATTAATTTAGACTCATAAAATCTTAATTATAAGCCAGTTGTAAGACAATGATATATATGCTTCTAATATTTTGTACTTGATGTCATGTACTCTCTTTGTTATTTTGTTTAATGCATTATTCTTTCACCAAATACCAAAAAACGAAAGAAAGAAGAGAAGTGTTTGATGCATTTTGTAGAAAAATTTCAATGTTGTAAAAAGATCATTCTCCATTTACTTAGAGTCAAATGTAATCTGCTCAAAATAGTGAAGATTAATGGTCTTGACTCCTACATTGAGAGTTAGCAATTCTCAATACCTGCTTGCGCGACCAATCGAGCTGTGGGATTTTGAATTGAATTTTTAAGTTTCAGCCCATGATGAATTGGCATATATAGGGATTCATGCACAAGGTACTTAAAAGGTATAAATTAAAATATATTCTTTTTATAGCGAACATTATGGGTGAGGTTTGGATCTAGTGTTCAATTGTACTGGACCTATTGAGATTATAACATGTATTCATGTACTGGACCTAAGCCTCACCCGAACATTATATAAAGAGAATACATGCATATTAAGAGAAGTTATTGTGACCTTGTGCACCTTGGGTTTGGTACTGAGCTACTTCCAGTTCTCCATTGGAGCATGTTACTATAAAGAACTTTGCACCAAGGTTAATGTAATTAAGTTGTTGTTGTGGTGAAGTCAATCATAGATTGGAGATTTGTGCACATTGAAGAAGGTAGCTAAGAAAAGTAGTCTAGCCAGATTAGAACTGCGCTTGGATAGCTCAATAGGTTTTACTGTAGGTAGATATTTTGGGATCAAATATATTCCTTGTTATTGTAACCTCAATATTTATTAGTAGATTTTTCAAGGAATGGTAACCTATATATCACTTGTTGGAGTTTTTCCTACCAATGTTTCTCCCATCGTGATCATATCATTGTCCCTCATAATTTACTTTTTAGCTACATAAAATTTAGGTTTGGTGATACAGTTGTTCCCAACACTTTATAATTGGAGCGTTGCATAAATTGAATTTAATTAATTAACTTGGGTAATTGGTTTATTTAACCCCCTAAGTTAAATAAACCCAACACATTTTATATCACAAAAAATTTACACATTCTACTTTTTATTATTATAATAAATGTAGGAACATAATTAATTTCAAAACAACTTGCCTGGTTCTATGGTCTTAAGAGCATCTCCATCTGGTTTTCATATCTCATCTTATTTTACC
Source organism: Quercus lobata (assembly GCF_001633185.2). NCBI lineage: Eukaryota > Viridiplantae > Streptophyta > Magnoliopsida > Fagales > Fagaceae > Quercus > Quercus lobata. Next base: position 627,635 of record NC_044909.1, on the reverse strand, counting down.
ATCCCAAAAAGTTACTTTATTAATTATACCATACCATTTTACAATACCTCCAACATCCCAAACTTTTATTTTCTTATTCTACTCATTAAAATAATATGTCTACACAATAAAATAATATGTCTACACAATAAAATAATATTTCTACACAATAAAATAATATATCCTCCACTCACCATGATTTATTCTTTCTTTCTCATTCTTTCTATTCAACAACCACAAATTTTACAGAAAACACCATCACCACATGCCCACCACCGCCCACCGCCACTGCACTACACACACTTGACACCACCACCACCTCCAGCAACCCATAATCTACCATCAACACCAAAGAAAAAAAAAAAAAAAACCCAGACCATCAAACACCACCACCACCACGCAACCCATAATCTACCATCAACACCCAAAAAAAAAAAAAAAAAAAAAAAAAAACCTAGAGAAAAGACCAGAACCATGTCGCTGCACCTACTGCCCTCTGACCATCAACACCACCACCACCACCCTCTCCGCCCATCAACACCACACAAAAAAATAAAAATAAAAATAAAAAACCACAACAACCCACGGTCAAAAACCAAACCCACCACCACCGAAGCTCGAAGGAAGCGGATTCGCTACTAGGAAGCTTGAAGGAAGTTGATTTTGTTGACCCACGCAAAGAAGGAAAAATGAAAGAGAGAGAGAGAGTTGTCGGAGAAGGAAAAAAGCGGAGACCCACCCACCACCGATCTAGAAACCCACCGCCTATCTAGAGACCCACCACCAATCTAGAAACCCAACACCGATCTAGAGAGTTGCCGAAGAGAGGATATTGAGAGGAATCAGAGAGCAAGAAGAAGAGAAAGCAAAAAGAAAGAGAGAGAAGGAAGAGAGAGAAAAGAAAGAGAAAAAATGAGAGATGAGAGAGAAATTGCCGGGTTAAAATGAGAGAGGAGAGAGAAATGAGAGTATTAAAAAAATATTTTTTTTAATGCAATTTAGCTACAGTACCATCTTACATTTGAGATGGTACTATAGCTATATCTCAAAATAAATTTGGCCTTTTAGCATTTGGCCTTCCCATTGTTGAGCAGTTTTGGGGCTTAAATGCAAATGTTCCTAACATTTGGCATATACAAGCCCCACTACTGATGCTCTTACTATTCTTTGATGAGCACTCATAATTGCATAAATCAAGAAGTAGTGAAATTAGGGGTAAAAATTGGGTGTACATCTCCTAAGTATTATTATTGTTGTCTTTGCCTATGAAGCCAAAGACATGACAGGAAACACTATTTTGAAAGGAATATCAAGCTGCATATCAGAAATAAACCCCAACGCCATCCAGGAAGCAATGGTCGAGGTAGCTATCAAGGTTAAGAGTCTGGGTTTTAATCAAATTTTGTTCCTTAGGGTTCGTTTGGTTGGAATGATGAAAAAGTGGGATGATAGAAAATGGTGAGAGGATGGAAAAGTGGGAGGATAGCAAATATTTTAATATTTTCTCCTCTTTATTTGGTTGGGAGTGGAAAAGTGGAGGGATGAAAAAAGTGAGTTTGTATAAATTTTACTCATACACTGTTAGTGACATTTGGCAGATTGGTCTCACTTAACTCAGAATGGATTAACCTATCACTCTGTTTTTGTGCCCGTTTTGTAATTAGTGATGTTTGTAGCCTAGCTATTTTGGCAACTAGAATGCCAATTCACAGCTGTATGGTTAACCCAGCCCTTTTGTAAACTCTTTGGGGCTGTTTGGTATGTGATTTTAATAACACTTTTCAATTTTTAAATAACATTACACGTATTTCTATCCACTTTTTCACCCATACATATTTCCAAAAAATACAAACAACGTTACTAGGATAACTTTACCAAACTGCCCCAAAATGTTTCTTGGAATGGTATCAAAAAAAAAAAAAAAATTATTGTTGTTGTTACTATGTTTAATTATGTTAAATTATGTGTAAGCTCATTGGACCGACATTCAACGAGGAAGCAGAGGCCCCCTACAGTCTTACTTCCTTTCCCCTCTCTCGGCATCTTCAACATCTGTGACTGCTAAGTGAGACGCCTTGACCAAAGCCAAAAGCGTGTCATTGGCAAGCTCCGCCGACATTAATTGTATTCCTTCTTCGAAGCAACCTTGGTGAAGTTGGTAGCTCCTCTGTTTGTTCACGATAATGATCATCCAAAAATGGTCATATCTCATTCTCAGCTCAGGTCAGTACATCTTATTAATGTATCTATCTTTCGATCTGTCACAAATTTTTTTTACTAGAGCATTACATACTGCTTTAATTTGTTGGGCTTCCTTTCTCAGTGAGGCTACCCCGACATTCAATGAGGAAACTGCGCGTCTGAGGCCGTGATGGTTAGCGTTCAAATACTCATTCTATCTCGTTTAACATGCTACTTTATATTGTCGCACTCAACATCAATAGTTCTATTTTTTACCATTTTGATTAAAATAATATAAAAAGCTCACAACTAACCACAACAACCCATCATCACAACCACAACCCAAACCTATAGCCAAAGCCAAAATTAACCACCACCCCCACCAAAATCCAAGAAAACCACACCCAAAATGGCAAAATCAATCACCACTACCAAACCCACAGCCAAACTCACAAAACTCACCACCACCACCATAGCCAAAATCCACAAAACCATACCTAAAATTAACCACTACGTACCACCAAACCCACAGAGATGGAGAAATAGAGAAGAGAGAGAACGAAAAAAAGAAAGAACCGGTGAAAAAAGAAAAGAGAGAGAGAGAGAGAGAGAGAGAGAATTAAGAGAGGAAGGGTGAAATGTGAATAAAGAAAAAAGAAAGGAGAAGCACTAGCGAAGAAAGACAAAAGAGGTGAAGAAAGAAAAAAGAAAAAGAGAGAAAAAAGAGAAAAAGTGAAAAGTAAGAGAGAGAAATATTTTTTTAGCTGATAGTAGAATAAAAAAGTACGGAGTATTATTTATTACCGTACATAAGCTATAGATGACACTTTTTTTTTTTTTTTTTTTGAGAAAGAGGTAAGTAAATTTATTGAGCTAAATCAGACTGGAATACATCATCCAAGTCATTGGGTAACTCCTCTACCCATACATCAGTATCTGCAGATAAAACTGCTCTTCTAGCTAGGGCATGTGCCAGTTTATTACCCTCTCTACGTACGTGGACAAAAGAACAATATGCTAAAACTGAGCTGAAACATTGAATCTCTTCAATAATATGGCCAAACAGAGTACGGCTAGGACCACATGCATTGATAGCTTGAATAACCCGCTGGCAGTCACCTTCAAAACACGCCTGGGGGAGCAAAAGTTCTTTCACCAAGATCACAGCTCTACAAGCCGCAAGAGCTTCAGCATGCTCCACAGACTGGGGTTTTGGAATTTTTTGACTCAGCGCTCCCATAATGTTACCAGAGCTGTCCCGAACCACCACCCCAATACCAGCGAGCTCACTATTTTCAAAAAAAGCCGCATCAAAGTTTGCTTTATACCCACCCTCTGCTGGCGGTAACCACCTGACACGGGGAGCATGGCGCACTGGATTCAAAGGCTGCTGATGAACCTCGAAGAACTCCACCACCAACTCTTTTGCTCGACGATAAACCTCCTGGATGGGCCACGTGGGTTGACGTTCCCGCAGCTTATTCCTACGCTGCCAAAGGCTCCAGGCAATAGTTGAGAAGAGAGCGACAAAGAAAACAGAGCCTTGCTCAAAAACAGAGACAAGTAGATCCACAAAACTCCTATGGGCTTTCCGATACAACTCTGAAAATCTAGAATCAGATTTCCAGACTGCCTTGGCTTGATCGCACAGCCATAGAGCATGCAAGAGTGTTTCCTGATAATCCTCGCACAAGGAGCAAGTCACGTCCACAGGAATCTGCCTTCGGACTAGATTCTGCTTTGTGGGAAGAGAGTCCTTTGCCGCGCGCCATATGAAATGCTTGATCCTTTGTGGCGCATGAATTTTCCAGATGCGCTTCCATAGTGATGAACACGCCCCTCCCGACGAAGAAGGAAGTCCAATGGTAACTTCCGCCGCCAGCATTTTGTATGCAGACTTAACCGAGTATTCTCCATCCGGAGATAATGGCCAAACCAGCGTATCCTCAGTATTCACCGCACTAACATGAATCCTCATGATCTTCTCTGCTTCCCAAGGGTAGAAAGTGTGTTGAATCAGCCCCGGATCCCATATTTTTGAATTGGGATAAAATAAGTCACACACCTTCTCAACCCTTGCACCATTCCTAGGTGAGAACACTCTGCTCTGTCCCACATCCGGCAACCAATTATGACTCCAAATATCTATCAACCGGCCATCACCAACTCTCCACACCGCCCCCTTTTGAATAATATCCCTGGATTGTAAGATGCTTCTCCATGCGTAGGAGCATTTCGAAGGTATTTTGGCCTCCAAAATATTTCCAGTTGGAAAATATTTTGAGCTAAATACTTTAAATAGTAGTGATTCCCTATTATTCAAAAATCTCCAGACCTGCTTAGCAAGCATTGCCTTATTAAAATCTTGGATATCCCTAAAGCCCATACCCCCAATAGATTTGGAAGAACACAGCGTACTCCACTTCACCCAATGTAACTTTTTCCTCTCACCATTCCCCCACCAGAATTTACGAATCATCATTTCAATATCTTTGCATAAACTGACCGGCAATTTGAAGACACTCATAGAGTAAGCCGGGATTGATTGAATTACTGCCTTAATCATTACCTCTTTCCCAGCTTGAGAGAGTAACTTTTCCTTCCACCCTTGCATTTTCGCCCACACTCGTTCTTTGATTTGGGTAAAGCTTGCTTTCTTCCCCCTCCCTATAAAGGAAGGTAGACCCAGATATTTCTCATAATGTTGGATAGCCGGAAGACCAAGTGACCCCTTAATTGCTTCCTGAGTTGCTTCATCTGTGTTGCTACTGAAGAAGAGAGTGGTTTTGTCCTGGTTCACCATCTGGCCTGAAGCTGCTTCATACGCTGCCAACAACTCCTTTATTTTATCACACTCTGCTAGTGTAGACCTGCAGAATAGTAAGCAATCATCTGCAAAAAAGAGGTGAGTAAGCTTTGGGCCTCGCCTACTAATAGAGAAACCATGAATCTGTCCATCATCAGCTGCTCTCCTGAGAAGCGCATTTAGACCTTCGGCACAAAAGAGGAAGAGATAAGGGGATAGAGGATCCCCTTGTCTTAGTCCTCTTGTTGGAACAATCATCCCTTGTGGCTCACCATTTATCAAAATAGAGTATGACACCGTAGTAATGCACTCCATGATCAGAGATACCCAGGAATTCTGAAAACCCATCTTCAGTAAAATTTTCTCCAGAAAAGCCCACTCCACCCGATCATAGGCTTTACTCATATCTAATTTTAGAGCCATAAAACCTGTCTTCCCTGAGCAAGAAGTTTTCATGTGATGGAGAGATTCAAAGGCAATCAACACATTATCAGTAATCAATCTATCAGCAATAAAAGCACTCTGGGTTTCAGATATGATACTGTTTAGGAGAGGTTTAAGCCTATTTGCAATGACTTTACTGACAACTTTATAAATCACATTACACAAGCTAATAGGTCTAAATTCAGAGACTCTCTCCGGGTTTTTTACTTTTGGAATTAAAGTAATAAACGTATGATTTATGGATTTTAAAATAGAGCCAGAATTAAGACAAGATAAAACAGCTTGAGTAATATCCATACCAACTTTCGACCAATAAGTCTGATAAAATAAAGGGGGCATGCCATCCGGGCCAGGAGCTTTCAAAGGGGCCATTTCTTTTATTGCGAATTCAACCTCCTCAGCCTTGTATGGAGCTGTGAGTTTTGAATTCATATCACTGGAAACAACTTCTTGAATCCCCTCCAAAACAAACTCTAAATTTTGCGGGTTAGATGTTGTGAAAAGTTCACCATAGAAATCAACCAAAATTTTTGTAAATGCAGCTTCCTCAGATACCCAAACACCCTCAGCATCACGTAACCCTTTAATAAAATTTCTTCGCTTCCTATTAGTTGCTATCCCATAAAAAAATCTAGTGTTCTTGTCACCACTTTTAATCCATTGAACCCGAGATCTTTGATGCCACATTTGTTCTTCCCTATCAAGCAAGACATTCAATTCTGACTTCAACTGCAGCACCTCTTCATGATTATTCTCCCTGACCATTCTTTCCTCTGCTTGCCATAACAAGTCTTTTTTCTGCTGGATTTGGAGTTTAACATTGCCGAAATGTGACTTGCTCCACTTCTTTAAGTGCTTTTTGCACCTTTTCAACTTACTAGCCACGTTGAACATAGGAGTACCATTTGCACACTGATGAGACCAAGCTCTAGAGACCGTGTTCCCACATTCCGGGTTAGTGACCCACATAGCTTCGAACCGGAATGGCTTTCGCTTCCACTTCTGTTTCTCCCCGTTTGGATCAAGAGCTAATAATAATGGTCTGTGGTCCGAAGTGTAGCAGTTCAAATGAGTGACTCTACCCGTCGGAAAACGAGCTAACCAATCATAGTTTGCCACCCCTCGGTCTAGACGCTCCCAAATCCACTCACCATGACGACGACCATGCCAAGTGAACTCAGGTCCAGAGTACCCCAAGTCGACAAATCCGCAATCATCAAGCACATCTCGGAAGGACTGCATAAGATTATGGGACCGTTGTGCACCACCTCTTTTTTCCTTCGCCTCCAATAACTCATTGAAGTCTCCAAGACAGCACCATGGGAGCTTTGGTTTAGAGTTCAGCATACGAATCATATCCCAACCCTCAGACCTTCTATTCGTATCCGGTTCACCATAGAAGCCAGTCAAGCGCCATCTAATATCCGAACCGCCATGCACTAACGCGTCAATATGGTACTGTGAGAAACTATCAACCCAAACCATATCTTCTTCTTTCCACAAGAGTGCTAACCCACCGCCCCTCCCTTCACTTGGAACAGTAAAACATCCATCAAACTTCAACTGGCAATGAACCCATTCCATCCAATCTTTATCCGACCATGTTTCCGACAAAAACACGATCTCGGGACCTTGCGCTTGTACAATATCTACAAGCTCTCGAACTGCACGGCGGTTCCCAAGCCCCCGGCAGTTCCATGCTAAAAGATTCATTGGTTCCAGCGGGGCTGGGAGCCAGCCTCCGTCGATAACGTTATATCAGACTTTGCCACCTTTTTCTTGTTACCCTCTGTTTCCTCTGTTTCTGCATTCTCTTCTCTGGAACTTCTTTTAGTTAAAATGGAAGAATAGTGTCCAGTGGGCTGAACATTGCTTCTTTCTCTACGGACCCAACCCTTTTCTTTATTTTTTCCTTTATCTTTCATTGCACACGAGCTAGAGGAGCGGCCCAACGAACTAGGCCCATTGCCTAAGTTTTCCTCCACTTCCTGTTGTTGTAACATGACCTCATTTTTCTCTCCATTGACTTCTTTGACTGTTACATCATCAAACTTGGAAAGTTCATAATCAATCTCCTCCAATTGCTCCTGGAATAAATCGTTCTGTACCGTTACCTCATTATTGCAAAGCGGCACCGGCTCTGCAATAATTGGACTTTCCAAAATAGTTTCCGGTGATTCTGGGCTACCCAAATCTGCTTCCCGATCAGCCACCCGACCAGCTTGCTCACCGGTCCCCCCCATACTCTGTTCTGCAACTTGACAAGCCTTCGAACTACCTCCGCCAACTACCGTTGAACTGCCACCTGCCGTAACGTTCTCATCGTGCCTCTCGAACCCGTTCCAACCCTCTTCCTCATCCAAGCCCGGCACACGGATCACTGTTTTCTTAAAAGGATTTGGCGTGGTTGCACGAAGCCATGCACCATATTGTTGATCACCGTCCTTAAGAGTACCTCTGCTTCTAATCCATAGTGGGCATTCTCTGTCTCCATGGATGAGTTTTCCGCACCAATAACATATATTGGGCAGACGTTCATACCGGAAGTTTACCCAACCCTCCTTACCTCTAACCGTAGTAATGGTACGTCCACGACATAACGGTTTATGGATATCGACCGCTACCCTTATACGGAAGAAATTTACACCATGCTGGTCTCCCTCCTCTGTCATCTTGTTCTCGACCTTACCTGCTACCGACCCAATCTTCTTCGCCAGTTCTAATGAAAAGTTTCCAACCGGCAAGTCATGGACCTGAATCCAGAAGCGGGTGATACTAAAATCCAGGGAACGAATGGCATCATCCCTATCAATTCTCTGCAACACCACAAGATGCCTATCAAAGGACCATGGCTCCCCCTCCAAAACCCTATCAATGTCTGCCTCCTCAGGAAAAACGAAGAGAATCTTATGGTCCCCCATATCTCTAATCTCGAAACCTTTCCTGGTCTTCCACAAGAGTGTGAACGTCCTGGCTATGGCCTCCATATTCAACACTCTACGAGTCAGAAACTTCGCTGCCAATAAATGCTCCTCCACCGTGGTTTCCTCTTGGACAACAAACTTATCGCCTTCGCACTCTGAGAGTGAAAACTTCTTCCACGAACCCATTAACTTCTCCATCTCACTAGAAACTCACTCACTCTCTCCCTCAGATCAACAGCGACGTGGAAAGAGGACTGTAGAAGCCCCACTGAGACGTAGGCACTAGACTATTCTCCTGACGGCTAGGGTTTTCCTATGTCAGAGAAACTTTATTGTTCCCACTAACTAGCTATAGATGACACTTTACTATGCTTCAATTGCTAAAAAATGGATTTTATCTATTTTACAAAATATCTAACTTTACTAATTTTATTTTAACATTTAACATGTTAAAATAATATAAATAATACCAGAAAATAATATATTCATTACAATAAATAATAACCATTGTTATCACCATAACCACATAAAATATATTATGTTGCTTTATCATTTGAACTACAGTGCACAGTTATAAATGACTATGCAATGCAGGGGTGGAGGTAGGGGATCGAGGGGGGAGTCGCTCCCAGCCTGCCCAAAAAATACTTTTAGTTTTTTATTTATTTATTTATTTAATTTTTTTTAAGGGTGAAAAAATACCTTTAGTTATTAAATACCCTTGCCTACTTTTTGTTTTTGGGTTTATTAAATGCCATTTTGTTTATTTGGTCTTGAAAAAGAGCATAACTTCTAAATGAATTATTGAGGAATCTTAAGTCCTCCACTAGATATCTTGCATTGAAATTTTTTTAGTTTATCCCTACCATATTATAATTTGAACATTTTATAGGAATACATTAACCAAAATAATAGAAATTCACATCAGTTATTTTATTGTAGCATTTAACACATTAAAATAATATAAATAATACAATAAAATAATATATTTACTATAAATAAACAATAACTACTGCTACCATTACAACCACATAAAATATATTATGTTGCTTTACCATTTGAGCTACAATGCACAACTATAGATGGTTGTGCAGTGTAGTTGATGAGTTAAATTTTTTAACCATACCATTACTAATGTAGCACAATTTTTGTATATTGTGGTGCTAAAAGTAGTATTTTAGCAATTTCACACCACCAATGTACGATGCTAGATTCAAACAATTTTTCATTAATTAATTAGATTGGTATTTGTTTACTTTTTCCCCTCGGCTTCATCGTATGAAATGAAGTGAAACCGTATCTTGCTTCAACCAACTAATGGTAACCCAGATTGTGTTTAGATGCATGGATAGCACATATAGCTTCACTTGTTGCAAGACTTTCCCAATATATAGCTCTTGTAGTGTTGATGTGTGGCCACTATCACTAGCTTTGTGCAAATAAAGAAGATAATAACAAGTTCCGTATGATTTTAAATTTAACTTACGTTAGAGCAGTCCCAAAAAAACATGACTGAGACTGTACCTAGATTTGAAAAGAACAAATCAATAAAAAAAATTTCTTAAAAAATACATCATATACTAACAAATGAATTATCTACATGGATTTTTTTTTTCCTAAAAGAAATCTATACAAAATTGGTAGAGTCCTTGTCTCCTTTTTATTTTGAGAAACGTTATGTTCATAACATTTTTACAATATTTTCACAATAAATTCTAAGCGATAGGTTGTTATTAGTAATCCAAAAAAGTAATTTTAATGATGAATTTAAATTATAACTAATAATAACTAAATATCTATGATTTGTTGTGAATGTAGCAATAACACGTCTCTTTCATTATAGGTAGCTAACGGGTATCCACTTGACGATCAAACCAATTGGCCAAGAAATTATTGCAAATCCAACACATGTTCCCCATTGCCCCCAGTTTAACCTCTCTGAACTTGTAAACTTTTTCAAAAGTTCTACCATGACCACCTGAAGGACTATGGTTATGCCAATGATTTCCATAAACAACTTGTTCCTAAGTATCCCTTCAAAAACATTCTTCTTCTTGAGCTTTCTTGCATTGAATTCATTGAAGACCTGACAAAGGACAAAAGTAGTGAAGATGAAGGTGTCATTTACCTTCTCAGTCGCACTAAAAATTGATTCACCTTTGAATTGTAAGATCAGAAGGACTACAATCTGATATACAGCTTGGGCTAAAAGGTTTCTCCACATAATGTTGGTAATAAGTGGCTTAGCTTGATCTACTGATGGCTTCTTCATTAGTTCCTTTGTGGGCTACTCTGTTGCTAGAGCTAAAGCACCCAGGGTATGCGTAATTAGGTTCACCCATAATAACTGGACTCCTGTCAAAGGGCCTTTACTAACATAAATGACTGCCACCAAGTTGACAATAATAGCAACAATATTCGCGGTGAGTTGAAATTGAATAAACTTTTGAATGTTTTTGTAAACACATCTTCCCCACCTTAAAATTTTGGCCACTGAAGCAAAGTCGTCATCCAAAATGACAATATCTAAGCTCTCTTTTGTCACCTCGATGCCTTGAATTCCCATAGAAAGTCCTACATAAGCTTCTTTCAGTGCTGGTGAATCATTTGTGCAATACCCAGTGACTGCAACCACATGACCCTTTTGTTTCAAACATTTTACCATCAGTAGTTTGTCGAAAGTTGAGGATCTTGCCAACACACAAATTTTATCAACTTTCTCCATTCTTTCCTCTGGTGTGTAGTTTCTGAATTCAATGCCTTCTACCACTGCTCCACTCATGTCTTGATCAAACCTCAATATTCCACATTCAGTGGCAATAGCTTTGGCTGTGAAAACATTGTCTCCAGTGATCATTTGGATGTTCACACCTGCATTTTGGCAATCTTCCACAGCCTTCTTTACCCCTGGACGACATGGGTCCTTAATACCCACCAATCCTAATAGGGTCAAACCATCTTCTTCTATCTTCTTTTGCTCCATATCATGTTCTTGATCTTCTTCTGAAATTTGCTTATGTGCAAAAGCAATGCACCGGAGGCTACTGGCTGCCATACCTTGAATTCTTTGTTCGAATTTCAACTTTTCACTATCATCTAGATCTTTCATAATTCCAGAAGCATCATAGTAACTTGAACACATTTTCAATATCATTTCTGCATCTCCTTTCCAGTATACGTGGATTGTATTGTCTATCTTTCTCCTTGTTATGACTCCGCTTCGTTTCTTCTGAGAATTGAATGCTTCAACGTAAAGAATCTTACAGCTTTGCTTCAATTGTTCCATTTTCATGTTTAGCTCCAGGACAGCCCATGAAAGAATTGCTTGTTCAGTGGGACTACCTGAGAACTCAATTTCAAATCCTGAAGTAGGCCAGTAAACACTACCGGTTGTGTTTAGAGCAACTCCTTCTTGTAGCAGTTCAAGAATATATGGAGCGATTGATGTGTAAGTAGTTGGTGCTTTGCCTAGCCAGAACTTGGTCACCTTCATTTTATTCCGTGTGAGAGTGCCTGTTTTGTCTGTACAAATGGTGGTGATAGAGCCTATGGTCTCACACGCAGACAACTTCCGCACCATTGCCTGGTCAGCCATCATTTTTTTCGTGGAATAAATCTTTGTAAGCTTGACAGCCATAGGAAACCCTTTTGGAGTTACAACCTCAACTATAGTAATAGCAGCCGCTAAAATACCTACCACAGCATTTAGTATGTCATAAACCTTGGTGGTGCTGCCATTGAACTCTTTATTTCCATTCTCATCTTTTATATTCCCCTTGAAGTATCGATAGAACAAGATTATGAGAACGTGGAAAGCAACCAGCAAACCAAGCTTTCCTATTGACGAAGTTAGCTCTTTAAGCCGAGTTTGTAAAGGTGTCTGGTGATTGGTATTACGGCTGCTGATTGAACTCATCATCTCGCCCCATTTAGTGTTCATTCCAACTGAAGTGACAAGCATTCGAGCATTGCCATCAATCACCTTTGTTCCAGAAAGCAAAAATGGATGGCTGCAATTTACTTCTACACGATCGCTTTCCCCTGTCATGCTCGATTCATCCACTTGTAATGAGTGTCCATCTAAGAATAGCCCATCTGCTGGGACCTGATCTCCAATCTTTAAGAAAATGACATCTCCAACGACAATTTCAAATATTGAAATTTGTTGACGCCGCCCAGCTCTCACAGCGTCAATTTGGATTTTGTTGCTGACCTCAGTTAACTTGTCAAATTGTCTGTTTTGCCTAAAATGAAATATGGCAGAAACAACAATGACAAGAAATAGAGCAACAAATATGCTACCACCGTCATACCATCCTTGTTTTATTCCATTCTGTTTGATGCCGAATGCAAGAGAAGATGCAGCACTGCCTAAGTTGATGAGAATGCTATGATCCTTGAATTCTTCCACTACAAAATGAAAGAAGCTCTTTGTAGGTGGTGTTTTATACTTGTTTGGGCCGAAAGCCTCATGTCGGCGAGCAATGTCTTCAACATCACCTTGAATCCCATATTCAACATTGGTTTCAAGAGTGGATGCTACTTTAGAAACCCCTCCAATGTTTTGGAGGCTTTCAATTTTTTTCTCTTCCACAAGTTTAGTGAGTCTTTCTTATCGGGTAGAGAATTATCTTTGAAAACAGATAGTAGGGCTCTAGAGCAATATATGTAAACAAAGGCGGAGTGCCATCTCTTGTTGGGTACGCTAAGCTGGGAGGAGTGTGGTGCTCCAACGCTTTCCAAGTTTTGTAGGATAATCATAGTCAACATAAATAATTAGCAAAGCACAAAATATAGGAGTAAAGAAGTAAAAAAGAAAAAGGATGATCTTTAAGATTAAGAAAGCAAGGAGTTTTCTTTTATGAGTAATCCTAATCCTAATCCTATCAAAAATAAGTAGAAACAAATTAATGGAGCAAAGGGGAATGGAGATAATGTCGAAATGGATAAAAATTGATCGAGTTGGAATGGGACATCTTAGTTTGGAAGGATGGTATTTATAGGTAGGTGCATGGAGCTTCGTATGTAAGTTCATATTTTCCGTCTTCGAGAGATTTCCAGAAGGATATCATATTCATATTCATATTCATATTCATATTCCTATGTTGTGTGTCCGTACTACTACTGCCAGCTGTTGCAATACACTAGTGTGTATGTATGTAGAACTTTTGGTTTTCTGCTGTCAACAGCCTGGAAAGCAAACTGAATTTTTTACAACAGGTCAACGCAGCGGCAATCAAGGAAGCTCCCGTTGCATCTTAGGTTCCTACTTTCGTCGCATGTCCCACGCTGCTTGGATTTGGAAACACCATACGTTCAGTGTCAATTTCAAAAAGTTTACTTACTTAGAAAATTTTTGTTAAAATTGTATTAAAATATATTTATATTTTAGAAAAATGATAAAAAAAAAAAAAAAAAGAAAAAATTGAGATTTTAAAAAGTTATACATAAAAATTAAAAATTAAAAGTTAAAAGTTGAAACTAATGCCAAATAGGTTCTTAATATTAAAAACAGATTGATGTTTTAACACAATTAATTAATTAATAAATAAAAAGTCAATTTCATGTTGACTTGCTTAATTCTTAATCAACTCCAACTTATTTGATTAATATAAATAAATTTCATTTTTTCTCAAATAAATTTTAATTCTAAATATAATCAAATATTATGTTCGGGTGTGTGTGTTTGTTTCAAAAAAAAAAAAAAAAAGAGAGAGGGAATTACATTACTTTTTCACCCTAAACTATACTATATTTTACTCTTACTTTGCCTCATGAACTATCAAAATGCACGATCGACTCCCCAAATTGAAAACTTTGTAACACTTAACCACTAGTGTTTTTTTTTTTGGCTATTAAGTCTAACAAAATTTAGCATTAAAAGACCAATTTACCCCTCTACTGTTTGTTTTGGAGAGAGGGGTAAATTGATATTTCAATACTTAATTCTATCGTACTTAATATTTAAAAACATGGTAGGGGGTAAATTGAAACAAATTTACAACTTTGGGATCAATCATGCATTTCGATAGTTCATGGGGCAAAGTATAAAATGATGTATAGTTTAGATTTTAGAGTGAAAAAGTGTAATTTTCACACCCAAAAAAAAAAAAAAAAAATTTAGAAGAAGAAGAAGAAGAGAGAGATCTTTGTAGTGGAGGGGAACACTGGTTTTAGGACCAAATTCAATGCCATTCTCACCAATAAAGATCAATTGTGACACAGTGAACCAATCAAATTGAAACAAAGTAATGAAAACCGATCATTGTACCAAAATGAGAGAAAGCCCGAACATATTGGTTTGTTTGGATTAAGGGGGAGGGAGGGGGAGTAGAGTAGTATTGGCCCAAAATTAGCATATTTTCAGCTAACTCTACTCAACTCCCCTCCACTCCCCCTCCCTCCTCCCTATTTTCAGCCAACTCTACTCTACTCTCCTTCCTTCCCCTCTCAACTCAAATGGGCCCTAAAGGAAAATGGGAGAGAAAGTATGAGTTACATGTAACTAGATGTAAGAATTGTGGGTATAACTAATAATAAAATAAAATTGAAATGGAATCAAGGCATCACAATGAAGTTAATATCTGCTCTACTCATGACCTTGTTAAACAATCTCAAACTGTTGAAGAGACCCCCTAATCTTGCCATGATTGATATAGCATGGAACTGTAGAGAGGCTAATTGGTTCTTGGCAGTTAGAGCACTGTCAACAATAATGAATAAGTATAACCTAAGAAATAATACCTAAGGAGGAAGGAGGTTACATGAAAAATATTGTGTACGTACAAAGAGGTGAAATATTGTGATCAGCATGTTAATATTCTATATAATATATATATATATATATATCATATTTTTAGTTTTTTTTTTTTTCCATTGAAATAGTGCGCATGCCATGTGTATCAATTGCTATATGATATTTATCACTTCATTTTTCTCCTTTAATTTCTAATTTAAGAAATCAATTATGTAACACTAAAAAGTCTAAAGTACTCTTGGTTTCTCTCTACTAGTGAGGGGTGGGTCTCCATTTCTTCCTAGAGTGTAGAATAGTTGACCCTTCCTTGAAGGTGTCTTTGTCCCTCAAGGTAACAGGTTTATCTTGAGGATTTGGTGGTTTTTTCTTCAGGGGTTTTTGGGAAACAGATTTTAGTATAGAATGGAAGAACTTACAAAAACTTGGAACAACCTAACCCTCTTGGAATGTGAAGGTTCAAACTTTCGCATCAAGGAGGAACAGGCGAAGATGGAGTTTATTTTAGCAGCTAAGTTCTTGACTAAAAGAGCTCTTAACATAGATGCCATAGCTGAGACCTTCACACCCATATGGAGATCAAAAAATGGATTCAGAATCAAAAAGGAGAGTGGGCATGTGGTTTTGTTTACATTTGACGATAAGGGTGAGATGGAGAAAATCATGGCAGCAGAGCCTTGGAGCTTTGACAAACATTTAATGGTACTACAACAGTATGATAAGGAAACAAATGTGGGTGATATGGAGTTTAGTAAGGTGACATTTTGGGTGCAAGTTCACGATCCCCCAATCAAATTTAGGACAAGGAAGATAGCTGAACAGTTGTGTGAAGTTATTGGAACGGTGACTAAAGGGACTGATGAAGAAGAAACAGAGGGCGAGAACTTCATGCGAGTCCGAGTAACCTTAGACATCTCCAAACCATTGTGTAGGGGGCGAGTTATCTCGCTGGATAGTGGTAAGGAACTGTGGGTGCCTTTCAAATATAAAAGGCTACCAAACCTTTGCTTCTGGTGTGGATGTTTGTCGCATGACGATCGTGATTGTGACCTTTGGGTTGAAAGCGAAGGAAGTCTCTTAATTGAATCCTAGCAGTTCGGTCCCTGGCTTAAAGCAACGCCGTATGTTCTAAGCTAGAGATATATGGTCAAAGTCCTCGGTTTTTTCGCTAGCAAAAAATTAGGTATGGCATCGGAAAAACCCAGTATAGCCAAGATGATGCCGGTGAAGGTGGTTTGCAAAGGGAAAACGATGCCAGAAATTATTAGGCTCGAAAAGGAAAACCTCGAAGCTGGTGAGGGAGAGAGCACAAAGCCAGATTTTTAGGGCAGTATCAACAAAAGTAACGCTTGCCAAATGAAGAGGGAAACATGGAGGACGTAAGGTTACAACAGTCTGGGTCAACAGCAAAAAAGGTGTCAGCTGAGCCTTTTAAGGATGTACTTGGGGAGAGAGATAAGGAAATAAACAAAAATGATTTTGATGATGCAGTGACAGCTGGGTTTGGTGGTAACACAGGAAAGGAAAATGATGTTGACCACCCTAGCATTAATGATTCGAATGTGCCAAGCCAGCTAACATATGCAACTCACCTGTTCGCATCATCCCTGTTCGCATCATCATGGGTCCCTTTAGCTAAGATACCCATCTCTCTTCTCAATCAAATGCATGCTGAAGGTACTTGGAAAAGGTTAACTAGAATAGGGGTGGTATTAGATGTAAGTATGTCTGAAGCAATAGGGGGAAAAAGAAGTGCAAGAAGTATAACAACCTAAACTGAGTTACCAAAAAAAAGAAGGGTTTCTCAAGGATGTGTAACAAAAAATAAGATATTGGCGGAGGTTGGTCACCAACCCTGCCAGAGGCAATGAGTCTATTATTATGGAACTATTATGGGCTTGGGAACCCACGGACAGAGAACGAGCTTGTAAGATTGATACAAGCAAAAGATCCATCTGTCATGTTTATAGTCGAAACATGGGCAGATGAAGCAAGGCTAGATTGTACTTTGAGCAAGATTAATTTTGACCAGAAGTGGGTGGCTCCAAGGCTTAATAGAGGTGGTGGATTAGTATTATTTTGGAAAAATTCTATTGACATTGATGTTGTTGATTCCCACAGGTATTATATTGATATGATTATCAATGGGAACACTAAAAATGCATGGTGGTTCACTGGTTTTTACAGAGAGCCTGAAACCCATAGGAGAAGTGAAGCATGGAGTAAACTGAGAAGCTTAAACTCTAGGTTGAACATTCCTTGGATTTGTGGTGGCGACTTTAATGAAATTTTCCATCAAGAGGAAAAGTGGGGTGGGGCACCTAGAGATCATAATCAGATGCAACTATTTCGAAACGTGATCGATGAATGTTGCTTCATGGATATGGGATATGTGTGGCCTAAGTTCACTTGGGCAAAACATTATGTTGATGGGCATTCCATAAGAATAAGATTGGATCGGTGTATGGCTACAAATTCTTGGTTTCAAAAATTCCTAGGAACTAGGGTACATCACCTTAGTTGTATGTCATCGGACCACTCTCTGCTATTGATCAATTTGTCGGGGTTGCCTGAACCTAGGAGGAAGAGGTGTTTCAGATTTGAAGAAATGTGGTTATCAAATCCAACTTGTGGGGAAATGGTCAAGGAAGTGTGGAATAGCACAAGGGAACCAAATCCAAGCATAACCATTCTGAAAAAAGTGGCGAAATGTGAAAAAGAGTTAACATAGTGGAACAAACACAATTTTAGGCACGTGAAGAGGGAATTGGAGATTAAAAAGAACCAATTAACTTGGGCCGAGAGTGAGGCTATGGTGAGTGGGAATAATACTCGAGTTAGGAGCTTAAGGATGGAGATTAACTTGTTACAAGATCGAAAATCAAGGATGTGGTGTCAAAGATCAAGGGTGTTGTGGCTTAGAAAAGGTGATAATAATACAACCTTCTTCCATAGTAAGGCAACAAAGAGATTTAGGAAGAATCTGATAAGAGGAATTAGAGATGGGAATCGACCTTGGCTAACCGAACAAGAAGAAATTGGGCATGTGATGGAGAATTACTACAAAGTGCTTTTTTCCACCTCCAACCCGAATCTAGAAGTCGATTCTCTTGAGAAAATTCCATGCATGGTTACAGATGAGATGAATATTGAATTAGTGAAGGAATTTATAGAATTGGAAGTTAAGGAAGCCTTGAATCAGATAGCTTCTCTAAAAGTGTCGGGCCCCAATGGTATACCACCGTTGTTCTATTAACATTTTTGGTCGACAATGCAGCATGATGTTACTTCAGCCATTCTCTCATGGCTGAACTCAAGTATCCCACCCGAACCCATCAACCACACACTCATTACTCTTATCCCTAAAATGGCTAATCCTAAACTTGTGTCTGAATTCCGGCCTATTAGTTTTTGCATTGCTTGTGTCTGAATTCTGGCCTATTAGTTTTTGCATTGTCCTATATAAGATTTACTCTAAGGTTTTAGTAAATAGGTTGAAGAAATTTTTACCTTCCCTAATTACTGAGCATCAATCTACTTTTGCTAAAGAAAGACTTATCTCAAACAATATTCTGGTTGCATTTGAGACTCTCCATCATATGAAGCATCATAATTCGAGAAAACATGATTTTATGGCTATCAAATTAGACATGAGTAAAGCCTATGATTGGGTGGAGTGGTTGTATTTGAAGAGGCTAATGGAGAAAATGGGTTTTTGTTCTAGATGGGTCGCTCTCATGATGAGTTGTGTGAAAACGGTGTCGTACTCTATCATGGTAAATGGGGAGCCCATTGGAATGATCCATCCTGAAAGAGGAATTAGACAAGGAGACCCACTATCTCCTTTCCTTTTCCTTTTATATACAGAAGGACTTCATGCTCTCATTAAACATTCAGCGAGGAATGGGGATATTAAGGGTTTTCCTTGTGCAAAAGAGGCCCTAAACTAACCCACTTGTTTTTTGCAGATGATAGCTTGCTTGTTTGCAGGTCCATCTTTGAGGATTGTAACAACGTGTTGAAACTATTGGGCGAATATAAATCTTGATCAGGGCAAAAGATCAACAAAGACAAGACCGCAATCTTCTTTAGCAAGTCCACCACAGATGAAGCTAAATCAAACATAAAGAATCTCCTTCAAGTCCAAGAAGTTAAGTCTTACGAGAAATATTTGGGTCTTCCCTCCTTTGTGGGTAGGGGAAAAAAGGCTAGCTTCAACTACATTAAAGAGAGGGTTTGGAGAAAGCTCCAAGGATGGGAGGGTAAATTGCTTTCACAAGTCGGAAGAGAGGTCTTAATCAAATCAGTGTTCCAAGCCATCCCTACTTATGCTATGGGATGCTTTAAATTACCACTGGGGCTTTGTGATGACATTGTGGTAATGATAAAGAAGTTTTGGTAGGGACAAAGGGGCAATAGAAGGCGGCATGGGTTTTCACGACTTGGCTCACTTTAATGACACACTTTTGGCGAAACAAGCTTGGAGGCTCTTGCATAATAAGGAAACCATCTTCTACAAAGTTTTTAAGGCAAAGTTCTTCCTGAATCACTCTATTTTAGAAGCCAAGGAATCAAGTATGGGGTCCTATGCTTGGAAGAGTATTTTGCATGGTAGTGATGTTATCCTAGATGGTGCTTGTTGGAGGGTGGGGAGGGTGGGGAATGGTAAATCTATCAAGATACTCTCTCCAATGGTAGACACAATGGAAGAAGCTACAGTTGATTGCTTAATTGATGAAGGAACTAGAACGTGGAATGCAACAATGGTGGATGAGATTTTTGCACCTCAAGAAGCCGAAGAAATAAAAAATATTTTGTTGGCTAGGAATGAAATGGAAGACTCCATGTATTGGCCATGGGAGCATGATGGGAGATATAGCTGCAGAACGGGCTACCGATTCTTGAAGGAGGATGAAGTTGGTTTTCAGGTGGTAGAGAATCAAGACCAAGAAAAAGGGCTGTGGAAGAAGATTTGGGCTCTTGAATGCCCAAATAAAGTAAGAAATCTTATTTGGAGGGCTTGCCGTAATTCACTCCCATCAAAGTGCAATCTTGTACATCGCACAATTATTTCAGAATAGAGCTGTGACTACTACAAGGAAGGAAATGAAGATGTTTTGCACATGGTATGGAGCTACAAAGAGCTGGACGGAGTTTGGGGAGCAAATAGTATATGGAACTTCCGGAACCAACAATGCTTCGCCAGCTTCAGCAAGCTCTTGGCATGGGTCTGTGATCACCAAAGGAATCCGGTCCTGTTTGCATTCACCATTTGGTCCATTTGGCACCAAAGAAATCAAGTGAGAACACAGCAAACCCATTGTCCTCTTAACCATCTCTCTCAATGGGTTTACGACAGGTACATGGAGTTCAAAGCTCTGAAAACGACGCCAACTACCAGTAGACCAAAGAGTAGAGTCCGGTGGAAACCACCTGCTCAGGGAATGCTTAAAATCAATTTTGACGGAGCCACATTTGCCGAAGAAAAATGCTCTAGCCTGGGAGTTATCGTTCGGGACAATAGCTTCCATGGCTGCTCGGGTTCCTCAACAGCTCCAACCTATTGAGATTGAAGCTTTGGCTACCAACAAGGCTCTTGAGTTTGCTAGAGAGATGGGTATATCAGAGGCTATACTGGAGGGGGACTCTTCACTGGTGATGACAGCTTTGAACTCAAAGAACCCCAGGCTAGCTCCTTTTGGCTTGCTGTTACAAGATTCTTTAAATTTATCTGCAGGTTTCTCTAAATTGTCCTACTCTCACACTAAGAGAGAGGGCAACACAATTGCACACAACTTGGCTCAGTTAGCAGTTAATTTTCCAAATTGTGTAATTTGGATGGAAGATGTTCCATTTGATGTACTGTCTTCCTACCATGCTGATTTAGCTGGTATTCCTTAATTCAATGCATCACAGTACTGTTTCTCAAAAAAAAAAAAAAAAAAAAAATTCTAATTTAAAACATTTTTTATTTGTGAAAATAGAGAGAAGAGAAGCCACAATTGTTTATAGCCACCACCTTTTCTTTCTTCCTTTTATGTTGCATGATTAGGCGAATAGAATGTTTTAATCATTTTGTTAAGTAAACTTTGAAGGGAGTGTATTCAAGGGGAGGGATTTGTTGATTCTTACTTCTTCGTAATATGGTTGACACTCAATCTATGTTGGAAAAGTATATTACTTTTGTTTTTTTTAATAGTTTGTCTTGGGATATCCTTATTGCTTTCTTATTAGACGTCTTTGTTTTAATTTCATGGATGAGAAGAATTCCAACCTCATTTGCTTTTAATTTAACTTTAATTTATTCATTCTTTGTAAGATCTCTTATTTAATAATATTAAAATTAAAAGCAGATTAGTAAGATTTTTTTTTAAAAAAATTTCTAAATGAAAGAAACAAGCACGTGGTTGCACAATGCACGTGTCACCAAAACTAGTTATTAAAACTAGCGAGAGGTCAATATTTCCTCTTCTATTTTTATCCCCTAAAGGTCAATATTTTTTATTCATTCTAATTCCGATGTGATACAATACATTTTTCAATCATAAAAATACCTAGGAGTGTGATGAGATTTATGCATTTGTGGGAGAAATAATTTTTTTAATGCAAAATCTAATTACAATTCCAATTATTTTTGTGATTGGAAAATGCATCAACCTTGAATTAGGATGAATGAAAAAAATTGACCTTTATGAAAAAAAATAATAATAATAATTTAGAAGAGGCTATTGTAGGGACTAGGACCCAAAATAATGTATTGGGCCTTGAACTTTGTCTGAGGACACTAACAAGTTCGAGGAGGAGGAGATAACTATTAAATGACTCCCAGTAAAAGTCTCATCTGTGGGAGATGAAAGGAAGGAGGTCCGAGGAGGAATTCCTCCTCAGACACGACGAATGCAGTCCAATTATGTACTCTAGCAATTGAAATGCGCCCCATGAACATGTGAGAAGGAAGGAAACTCGAAATATCTAAGAAAAAGCTGCTATCATCGCATTAAATGCGCTACAGCTACTTTTCTAGCCGCATTAATGTGGAGAGGACCTCTAAACAGTGCTGCTTTGGCTACCACAACTCACAAAAGACTTAAAGGGATGTCTAATGGGATGGGTACTCAAGTGGAGATCCAAATGATCAACAAGTGTAGGGTCTAGATAATCAGAAAGGAACTATATAATGTGGAAGAACCCCCATGAGAAGGGGGTCATGAAAAACAGAGAGAGAACATTGTAGCATACTAAACTATCTTAATATCCAACTGTGATCAGTATACAATAACTTTGGCCTCCTCGGACTAAAAATCCATTGACACCAATATCTCTTATTTGTGCTTGATTGTCTTTTAATTCAACATTAGTCGTTGCTCAATTCATTAAGACCTAGCTCTTTGACCCATATTCTACAAATTCATTGTATTGGGCTCGTTAGACCAAGACTCCATACATTTTGGACTTAGTTCCCAAATCATGCCCCTACAACTAGTATTAATGTATTAAAGTCTCAAAGTAATGATTTGCAAATCTCAACTTTTTTTTTTAATTTTTTATTTTATTTTTAATTTGGTAGTTAAAACAATGTAGGATGAGAGATTTGAATCCTAGATATCTTCGTTGGATATACCAAGAAATACCAATTGAGCTAAAAAAAACTCTTGCCAAATTTTTTTTTTCTTTCCTAAAAGCCAAAACCCTATATGTTTGGATTTTTTTACCTCAAAGATATGCTTTTATTTTTAAACAATGTAGAAGTTCATAATATTGACATCATTTGTCAGTAAATTAAGAATGTTAAGTTTTAATTCAAATATCAAGATTAAAAGGGATGTGTCTGGAAAAAAAAAAAAATCCTAATATTTTAACTTTATGTGCAAGTATAGATGAACCCTCAAAAAATAAAATATCATAACAATTTTTTTTTTCTTTGGTTAGATGATTTAAATAATGGTGTAGCTTATCTTCCACTTACACTCTTGTAGGCATTTAAAAAAAAAAATTGTGGTGGAGTTTATCTTTGTGAGCTTCATAACTGCTAAGCAGGCATGATGGAATGTGACATGAGGACATTTCTAGTGCATAATTTATTACGATTACTTAAACCAATAGAATTTTTTGTCCTATTAAGTGTCTTCAATTTAAGTATCAATTTCAAATTTGGGTGCTTGCGATAGCAGGAAGTCTACCAAACAATAGGATGATTAAATAAAGATTGATCTAAAAAAAATAGTTTTTTTTTAATTAAAAAAATCCAATAAAATGGACCACAAGTGCAATTGTAAGTAAAATGGTTAAATAAAGATTGATCTTAAAAAAAAAAATAGTATAAACAAAAATAGTTTTTTTTTTATTATAAAAAAATCCAATAAAATGGACCAAAAGTACAATTGTAAGTAAAATTAATGTGAAATTTCAAGGTCTATTACAACCTCTCACGACATATTTGGCTAATAAACTGCATCATTGTTACAAATTCATATGGAGTCTCAATTGAGCACCCATACTTTTGGTTTAGAATCTTGACATTGAAATTGATAGAAGGTAAATTTTCTCTTTAGAATCATGTCTATTCTCTTTGAGATTTTAATTACTTCAAGTCCTTTTTGTTTCACCCACATGAATCCTGGCATTGAAAATCATATTGAAAAGCTAAGGCCATCACCATAAATTTGTCAAATTTGACAATAAGATCTGAAAAGCTAATCACTCACCGAATACAATTATTCCTAAAATCATAACAATTTGAGCCAAAAATCAAAAATAAAAATCATTTAAATACGAAGAAGGAAAATCAGGAATGAAACAAAATTTCACCCCTATAGAATGCAATATAGAAAGAGAAGCAAAGACAAATAAACTCTTAAAAAAACATGCAAGAGCATGTTAATAAAGGATTGAGACTTGAAGAAACTCCTAAAGAACCAAAAGAGAAAACCATGAAGCTTAAATAATAAGGTACCACTACCACTAACCTAGCCTTTATCCCAATACTTAGGTTCCACTTGCAACATTTACAAACCACTTGCTGCCATATGTCAATAATCACAAGTAGAATATATTTTATATTAAAATTTTATTATTTAATTGATATTTAAATATATAGAAGTTCTCAATTTAGTACTCACCTTAGGCCCAAAATACATAGAGCTGTCTTTACCATTGATTTGATAAAACAAAGACAAAGCCGTGCAGTTGAAGAAGAACCATCGGTTGAGGGCTATGATAGCATGCATGGGTTTTGAAGGTGGGGAAAGCTTCTACCTATGGATGTAATACATACATGTAGACTCTATTTACCAAAATAAAAACAATTATATAAAAGTGATTAAATAAAATGAGAAGCAAGAAAACCTTGTGTAGAGTCCCTCCATCTACAACTCAACCTTGGTTTGCATCTCTCACATAGCGGCTGTGTTGGTATAGATTAGGGTGAAATAGAAGTGATTTGATGAAATTGAGTAACTGACTGCGTTTGAAATTGAATTTCAATTTTTAAACTAATCGGAGAGTGTAACGGTTTTATCGGGCATTTTTTTTGGTAAATTATGTATTTGGACCCTATCATTTACACCATATTTTAATTCGATTCATAACTTTTTAATTGTATTATTTTGGCTCTTAACCTTTCAGTACCATGTCAATTTAGTCCCTACTGTTATTTCTTGGATGGAAATTTGCTGACGTGGTTAACGACCAAAATAAAAAATTAGTTTTCGTTGATGTGTCAATAAACTAATTTTTTATTTTGGCCGTTTGCAATATTAGCAATTTCCATCAAAGAGATAATGGTATGGACTAAATTAACATGACACGAAAAGTTAGGGACTAAATTGACACAATTGAAAGGTTAGACACAAAATTGAAATATGGTGTAAAAAATAGGGACCAAATACAACATTTACCCAGCATTTTTTTTTCCTCAATTTTGTTCAGTGTAAGGGTATTCTATCACCAACACGTTCATAGAGTATAGACATAGGCTAACATCATCCGGATCTAAAAAGTAAAAACCGTGGATGTTTTGTGCTGTCAAAAACAAATTGAGAAAAAAAAAAAAAAAAACAAAACAACACAAAGTAAAAATCCTTTAAATAATACTCCAGTACAGAGTACAGATAGAAGAAGAATAGATATAGGTATGGCTTGTATAGGCCAACATCAACATCTGGATCTAAAAAGTAAAAACCATTGATGTTTTGTGCTATCAAAAACAAATTGAGCAAGAAAAACAAAACAAAACAACACAACAAACTAAGGTGTGGACGGCCTAGTTTGTAAGGAAGTCATGGATGTTTTTGAGTCTAAGGTGGTTCTGGATTATCTAAATGAGACCTTGATTTCCCTTATTCCGAAATGCCCTAATCTGGAGAGTTTCAACAATTATAGGCCGATCAGCCTATGCAATACCATTTACAAAGTGATTACTAAAATCATAGTGGGGCAAATTAGGCCTTTTCTTGATAAGTTGATTGCCCCTAATCAAGCAGCCTTTGTTCCTGGGAGAAGGGGGTTAGATAATTTTGCTATTGCTCAAGAACTCATCCACTCTTTGGACAACAAAAAAGGCAAGGTGGGCTTCGTGGCCATTAAAGTTGACCTTGCTAAGGCTTACGACCTTCTTGAATGGCCTTTCATACACAAGGTCCTTAAAGCTTTCAATTTTCCTCATATGCTCATAGACTTGATTATGGGATGCATATCCTCAACAAGCATCTCAATTTTGTTCAATGGGGGGAAACTGAATTCCTTTAGACCTTTAAGAGGGCTTCAGCAGATGGATCTTCTCTCTCCATACCTTTTCATTCTTTGTATGGAGTATCTTGGCTTCCTCATTAACAAGGGTTGTATGGAGAAGAAATGGGTTCCGATGACAACGTCTAAAGATAATGTGGAGGTCTCGCATTTATTCTTTGCTGATGACCTAATGCTTTTTGCTAAAGCTAGTGAAGCAAGAGCTAAAACCATTAAGGAAGTGCTATCTAAGTTTTGTGCTGAATTAGGACAACTTATCAGCATAGAAAAATCATGGGTTTACTTCGCACCAAACATTCATGAAGATATTAAGGATAGGATCTGTACTTCTCAGGGCATTCAAGCAACTACTTGCTCAGGGAAATATTTGGGAATGCCTTTAAAGCATAAAGTTGCAGCCAGGTCTCAGTGTAACTATATTGCTGAAAGAATGCTCTCTAAACTCGCTGGCTAGAAAGCTAGATTCCTCTCCTTTGCTGTTAGATGTGTGTTGGTTAAATTTGTTCTTACAGCTATTCCTAATTATGTGATGCAAGGTGTAGTCTTGCCAGTTCATTTATGTGAGAAAACTGATAAAATCAGCAGGGACTTTCTATGGGGCTCTTCTGTAGATAAGAAAAAACTTCATCTTGTTGGCTGGAGCAAGATTATCATGCCAAAGGAGGAAGGTGGTCTCGGCATACAACAAGCTAGGGCAAAAAATATTGCCCTCCTTGCTAAGCTCAATTGGAGACTTTACCATGAGAAGGATGCACTATGGACGAAAGTTATTCTGAATAAATATTGCTCACGGACAAGAAGGATTTCCAAAGATCCTGATAAGCTTCCATGTTCCTCTGTGTGGACTGCCATCAAGGCGGGTTTTCTTGTTTTGGAAAAAGGTGTTTGTTGGAATGCTGGCACCAACTCAAAGCTTCTTTTTTGGGTAAGTAAATGGATGAAAGGGGGCTCAGTTAGGGAGCTAATTTAAGGTCCGCTCACACAATCTGATTCTGAGTTAACAATTGCAAATGTGTTTCAAGAAGGAAGATGGTATTGGGAGAAACTTTCCTTTGTTTTGCCAAAGTAAGTGTTGGAAAAAATCCTAGCTGTTCCTATGCAAATGTTTGGTGAGAAAGAGGACACACTAGTTTGGAAACTTTCCCAGAATGGGGAATTTAGTGCAGCCTTGGCGTATGATTTGGCGAGAAATGATGGAACAAGCCCGATCGCCTTTTTCGGAGATTGGCTGTGGAAAACTGACACCATACCAAAAATCCAACATTTCATATGGCTTTGCTTTCACAAAAGTATACCGGTGCAAAAAACTCTTGCTGACAGAGGTATTACTTGCCACGCGGCATGCCCCCTTTGCCATAGCCATGAGGAATCCATCATCCACCTCTTAAGAGATTGCTCCTTTGCACTTAAATTTTGGAAGGAATTGGGTACGCCCCAGATTTTCTCCAACTTTCTTCAATTGAATATGTTGGACTAGATCAAGCAAAACTGTTTATGCAGTAACCAAATTCTTGCTAACGGCTTTTCCTGGAATATTCAATTTCTGTTTGCTATTTGGTGCTTATGGAGGCATAGAAATAATGTAGTTTTTTAAAATGCCCCTGTAAGTCCCAACCTACACTTGATGTGTATCCAGCTAGCACATGAATTCTTCTATTGTGTGAGCAAGAGGCATAAAATTAGGCACTGCATTGTCAACCTGATCTACTGGAACAAACCAGATCAAGGGTGGTTCAAGTTGAATCCTGATGGGGCGTTGTAGGGGAATCCGGGACGTGCTAGTGGGGGCGGTCTCATCCGTGACCATGATGGGAAGTGGGTTAAGGGTTACATGAGGAATATTGGGCAGGCTACAAGTGTGGCTGCTGACTTTTGGGCCTTGAGGGATGGGCTGATGCTTGTGGCCCAACTTGGTATCAACCACCTGCATGTTGAATTAGATGCCCAAGTTGTTGTAAATCTTGTGCTGTCTGAGAAAGCTATTAATAACTCATGTGCTGCTCTGCTCAATGACTGCAGGTACCTCCTGGAGCAGTTCCAGCATGTCAAGGTCACCCATGTGTTTAGGGAGGCGAATAGATGTGCCGATAACCTTGCTAAAGCAAGCTGTTCTTTTTCTGGAAATTTTGTTGTACTTAATACACCGCCCAATGATGGCTTATGTAATATTTTAAATGTGGGTGTTGATGGTTTGTATACTCTAAGGCTTTCAGCCAGAACATTGCCTCTTATGGCTAGTTAATATTATTGCAGTACCCTCTTAACCAAAAAAAAAAAAAAAAAACACAGCTGTCCCTCATTAATATAATGGTATCGAAACCCGATGCCCTCATTCTCACTTTCAATTTTTCGTTCAATATCCTCATCTTTCCTTTGTCTCCCCTTCTTTATTTTCCCATATCTCTGACGTTCTCAATTTAGCATAGTTTTCATGTGTTTTCTCTGTTTTTGTTGATAATATTGCATATTGGTGAGATAAGAGAGTTTGTCTATATGGGGTTCATTGGGTGATTTCTAATGCCTTTGAAAATGGTTTTCACCTCAACTCAACCAGTTTTTTTTTTTAATCTGAGGGCTCCTATTGAGTTGCTTTGTGGTTTTGATTATTGGTGGGTTTGTTTAACTTTAGAGATTGCTCCATCTATAATTGTTTCATGCAAGTCTATCAATGGAGTAGTGAAGTGACAGTATCAAGTGGCGTCCAAGCACAATTTTACATTGCTTCCATGAAAATATTCAGGGGGGGTGTTCTCTGTTCCAAATAGACCGGAAGACTACAACTGCTGATTGTTCCATAAAGGTTTGGTGATAGATCTTGATTAGGGCAAATAATCTTTAGATATATGTTACTCGAATTTATGTTCTTAGCACAATTGTTGTAAAATGTTTAGAAAGTAGTAACTAATCTTGGTGTTAAGATTTTAAATTTAACATTCAAACAAACCACAGAAATACATGATTGAAACTGCCCTTTAGATATGAAAAAAAATAGATCAGTAAAATATTTTTATTAATTTTATGACATCAAATACTTACATATATCATTATGTCTTATGCTACAATGTGAACTAAAACAGTAAAATAAAAAATAAAAAATACAAAGCATAAAATATTTGCTTCCAAAGCCTAGAGAATTATTGCTATGAATACAGAATATTGGAGAAAAGCCCAAGGAGGAACCACGGTTGAAGAGGATTTTGCACAAGTCTCATTCCATGCTTGTTGCTTGTTGGAGGGGTTACATTCCCCAGTCCTTAATTCTATTTCATCCTTAGGTAGCTGAGCAATGGTGTGTGTGGAACAGGTATCCACTTGACAATACAACCGATTGGCCAAGATACTATTCCAATTCCAATGCACACACCCCATTGCCCCCAGTTCAACCTTTCTGTATCTGCGAACTTCTTCAAAAATTCCACCATGACCACCTGAAGGACTATGGTTATGGCAATGATCCCCAGAAACAACTTGTTCCTATGTATCCCTTTAAACACATTCTTCTTCTCAAGCTTTCTTGCGTTGAATTCATTGAACACTTGACAAAGAACAAAAGTGTTAAAGATCAAGGTGTCATTTACCTTCTCGGTCACACCGAAGATTGATTCACCTTTGAATTGCAAGGTCAAGAGAACGATAATCTGATACAAAGCTTGAGCTAAGAGATTTCTCCACATTATGTTGGTAATAAGTGGTTCAGTTCGCCCTACTGGTTGCTTTGTCATCAACTCTTCGGTGGGCTTCTCTGTTGCAAGAGCTAGACCACCCAATGTGTCCATAATTAGGTTCACCCATAATAACTGAACTGCTGTTAATGGGACTTTTCCAGCTGAGATAGCTGCCACAAAGTTTATCACAAGAGCAGCAACATTTACGGTGAGTTGGAACTGAATGAACTTTTGGATGTTGTTGTACACACATCTTCCCCACCTTAAGACTATGGCAACGGAGGCAAAGTTATCATCCAAAATGACAATATCTGAGCTCTCCTTAGCCACTTCGGTGCCCTGAATTCCCATTGAAAGTCCTACGCCAGCTTCTTTCAATGCTGGTGCATCATTCGTGCCATCCCCAGTGACTGCAACAACATGACCTTTTTGTTTCAAACATTCTACCATCAATAGCTTGTCGAAGGGAGAGGACCTTGCCATCACACAAATTTTATCAACTCTCTCCATTCTCTCCTCTGGTGTGTAGTTTCTGAATTCAACACCTTCTACCACTGCTCCACTCATGTCTTGATCCAACCTCAGTATTCCACATTCAGTGGCAATAGCTTTTGCTGTGAAAACATTGTCTCCGGTGATCATTTTGATTTTCACACCCGCATTTTGGCAATCTTCCACAGCTTTCTTTACCCCTGGACGACAGGGGTCCTTAATACCCACCAGTCCTAATAGGGTCAAACCTTCTTCTTCTATCTTTTTTTGTTCGGAATCATGTTCTTGATATTCTTCTGAAACTTGCTTATGTGCAAAAGCAATGCATCGGAGGCTACTGGCAGCCATACCTTGAATAATTTGCTCAAATTTCATCTTTTCACCATCATCTAGATCTTTCATAATTCCAGAAGCGTCATAGTAACTTGAACACATTTTCAATATCATCTCTGCAGCTCCTTTCCAGTGTACATGGATTGTGTTGTCTGCATTTCTCCTCATCAGGACTCCACTTCGTTTCTTTTGAGAATTGAATGCTTCAACATAAAGAATCTTGCTACTTTGCATCAATTGTTCCATTTCCATGCTAAGCTCCAGAACAGCCCATGAAAGAATTGCTTGCTCAGTGGGACTACCTGAGAACTCAATTTCAGATCCTGAAGCAGGCTTGTAAACACTACCAGATGTGTTTAGAGAAACTCCTTCTTGTAGCAATTTGAGAAAATATGGAGCAATTGATGAGTAAGTAGCTGGTACAAAAGATTCTTTCCCTAGCCAAAACTTAGTCACCTTCATTTTATTCAGAGTGAGGGTGCCTGTTTTGTCAGTACAAATGGTGGTGGCAGACCCCATGGTCTCACAAGCAGAGAGCTTTCGCACCATAGCCTGATCAGCCATCATTCTTTTCATGGAATAAGCAAGTGTAAGTGTCACAGCCAGAGGCAAACCTTCTGGAATTGCAACCACGACTATAGTAACTGCAGCAGCAACAATCCCCACCACAGCATTTAGTATGTCATTGACCTTGGTGCTGCTGCCATTGAACTCTTTATTTCCATTCTCATCTTCAGTATTCCCTGTGAAATATCGAACCAACAAGACTACAAGAACTAGGAAAGCAACTGCCAAACCAACCTTACCTATTGATGAAGTTAGCCTGTTGAGCCGAACTTGCAAAGGTGTTTGTTCATTGGTGTCGCGGCTGATTGAGCTCATCATCTCTCCCCATATCGTGTTCATCCCAACCGAAGTGACTAGCATACGAGCATAGCCATCAACAACCTTAGTACCAGAAAACAGAAATGGATGACTGCAATTTACTTCTACATGGTCACTTTCCCCTGTCATGCTAGATTCGTCCACTTGCAATGAATGTCCGTCTAAGAATAGCCCATCTGCTGGAACTTGATCTCCAATCTTTAAGCAAATGACATCTCCAACGACAATTTCAAATATTGAAATCTGTTGACGTCTCCCAGCTCTTACAACTTCAATTTGGATATTGTTGCTAACTTTGGATAACTTGTCAAATTGTCTGTTTTGCCTAAAGTTACTTATGGTAGAAACAGCAATGACAAGAAATATAGCAACAAATATGCTTCCACCGTCATACCATCCTTCTTTTATTCCTTTCTCTTTGATGCCAAACACAAGAGAAAGTACAGCACAGCCTAGAAGGATGAGAATGGTAAGATCCTTGAAGGCTTCCACTACAAAATGGAAGAAGCTCTTTGTAGGCGGTCTTTCGTAAGTGTTTGAGCCAAAAGCCTCACGTCGGTGAGCAATGTCTTCAACATTGCCGTGAATCCCGCATTCAACATTTGTTTCAAGACTAGATGCCACTCCATCAACTCCTCCAACAATTTGGAGCTTTTCAATGTTTTTCTCTTTTACAAGCTCAGTAAGACTTGATTGGTCAATTTTGTTGAGACTTGATTGATCAGTCTCCCACCTGTTGTTTGGATTGAGATCCAAACTTACGAAAGATTGACAGGGTGGAATCTTGGCATTATTCTTCTTTGGTAGTGAGGCTCTAGAATAATAGATGGAAACAAAAGCCGACAGCCATCTCTTTTTGGGTTCTCTAAGGGTGTTTGGTACACGAAGTAAATACAGAATCTGCTCCAAGTTTTGTAGGATATTAGTACTAGCCATGGTTCAGAAATCACAGGATGAATGTAAATTTAGCAGCTCACTAATAATAATCTCTTTAAGAAAGCAAGGAATTGACAATGTAGTAATTACAAGGAAAGAAAAGCAAACATTTTCACGAGTAAATTATAAAAGGATGAATGAGCAAAAAGGGTTTTAGGTAATTAAAAAAATTAAAGCAAAAGAATTACTTTAGAGATTTGGTTTATGGCATAAGGATTTGTTTGGCTAATTTTATTTTAATTAACTTGAGTAGGTATGATTTTTTAAAAACAATAAAAAAAATTATACAATTGTAATTATTAAAAACTTGAAAGTTGGAATTGTAGTTGGAATGAGTTGTGTGGAATGGAATGGAATATAGGAGTAAAGTAAAATGAAGCAAATTACTATAGAGAATTGGATTAAGAAAGCAAGGGATTGACAAAATGTAGTGGTAAGAAAGAAATAATATTTTCGTACGAGTAAATATGAAGCAGGGGAATGATATTAGGAAATAAATGATGGAGCAATAATTAATGTAAAAAAAGAGAATGGAGATATGTAGATCGAGATGCCAAATTGGATAAAACAGTCTAAAGAATAGGACCTGAAACTTGAAGGCTGGAACCGGGGTTTGGAAAGCAGAGCAGAAGTAAATTTGGATGGCTATAGGGATCTGTGTTTTGGAAAGCAACGCAAGGATTTGACAAAAATGTAGTAGTAATCAAGGCAAGAAATATAAGTTAAATATCAAGGACGAATGATCGAAAAAGATTTTAGGAAAGAAAAGAAGAGTGGGAGATATGTTGTGGTACCACCAAATGGATAATGTAGTAAAAGTAGTCTACTACAAGGCCTGGAAATTAAAGATGTATGTTGATGTAATGGAGATAGTAGAGGGTATGTCAAAACATTTTATAGTAAGTAGTAGTTCATGTTCATGTTCATGTTCATGTTCATGTTCATGTATCCGTGTCGATCGGTCCGTGTTTACGTGTTGTCAACTTGAAATGTCGGAGGGGGTTACCTTGAGAAAGAAAGAAAAGATTCCTAAGCTTTCCGTATGTTGCTTTTACGTGTAAACATCGTAGCGTTTTTACTTTACTTTCAGAGCAATGATTTTGTTATGTAGTAGTATTTATAATTTATTTGGACCCAAATTTCCAAAGAATAATGGAAACTTCCGAGTGCTCCCACTTTTGGAGACAGCAACTCAAAGTCAAACTCAATGCCACAGTCAGACGCGCTTATTAAACTCAAGTATCCAATGTTTGATCCCATTCATAGGTTGTGATATGTGATGCTATTTTGGTTACCCAATTGTTAAAGATCCCAATGTTTAATTGGATTTGGAACTTCTTCAAATCATTGATCAACTTTTAATATTGTTTGATAAAATGTTATTCTAAATAATTTATGGATTTTATTAACAAATACTTTAAGGATATTTGTTTATAAATTTTTTTTATTATGAGAAATGAAAATAAAAATTACAGTTTTTTTATTTATATTTTCATAAAAATTATATCAAAAGTTAAAACTTTTCTAAAATTTTTCATTAATAAATGCCCTAAGGTGCTCATTAACAGACTCATAATTTTATATGTTCCATGGATAAAATGTGGATGAAGTTACTTTTTGATAAGTTAAGAGAGGAGGAAAAAGACTTTTTGAGGACAATGGTATTTTCTTAGGGGATAGGAATGTTACGTGGCTTATTTGTATTTTTATAATATAAGCAATGTTTGTAGTCTGTTGTGATTACTTCAAATTAGTTACATTAGATTAGGAATATGTTATAACAAATTCAACTAAGTTTTTTTTTTAGCAAAAACGATAGTAAACTTTATTTATACAAAATCACATTGTACAATGGGGTAGAGAAAAGAGGGGCATTTTTCTAACCAAACAATGGTTTCCTCTTTCTCTTTTGCAGTACTAGCCAAAGCTAGAACAACACAATTACATAATACTAAAAAATAAATAAAATCAAAACTATCTCTAATCAAGGTAACATCTTCAAGGATCCAAACAACCTCAAGTGAGCAAATTCTATTAGAGAGTTTAGAAGATCAACAAGTTCAGCAGAATTACATTCCACTTCCATTTTGAAAATCTAGTATTTTGATAGAATTATAAAGCTATCCTCATCACAAAAGCCGATGTACAAAGGGAATTCAAATAAGTTAACTTGGTTTACAATGCATTACAATTAGTTTTATTGATAATAAATTAAAATTATATGAGGCTAGTGTTTATTTTTATTTAGTTCAAAGTTACTCTTGTATAAATTCAAATGTGGATGATAAATAAAGATTAATCATGATTTTTTCAAATTACAAATGTTTAGTTAGTCTAACTTGGAAATTTAGATTTTTCTTTAAGATTCTCAAGAAAAAAGAAAAGATTTTTCCTTAAGAAAGCCTTACTTTTTTTCCTCTCAACTAAAATAGAAAAAACAATAGAATTGTCCCAAAAAAAAATCCACATAACACTCAAAAATCAGTACATTACTCATTGCATTAAGTAAGCTCATAAGGGCATCTCCAGCAACTTCTCCAAATTTTTGTACTGTTTGGAGAATGAATAGTGACATTTAGCTTTTACCTATTCACTTTTTCAAATACACTTTCTAACAAATTCTCTATCTCATTCTCTATCTTATTTAAATATTATTTCTTCATTCATTGTTTATTCTTTTTTTAATCACCATTTATTCATTTTTTAACAACTATATTTTTCAATGAGAAATGTTATATTCAAAACATTTTACGCAATACTTTCACAACAAAATTTATGGTGAAAGTTGTTACTAGTTCTAATTTGAACCCACCATTGAAATTATTTTTTTTACTCGCCAATATTAACTAATAATAATCTGTTACTTAAAATTTATTGTGAAAATATTGTGGTAGTATTTTTCAATTATGATTTTTTATTTTTTATATTATTTTTCTTCCTTTCATTTCATTTTCATCCATTCATGTTTCATTTCTTTTTTTCTTTTTTCTTTTTCTTGCTTTTCTCCTCCACACAAATGTCCAGCCCCCCTTCTTTTATTTTCTTTTTCACCTTAAGAACATTCTAGCAACTCATTTGCTACACATCAGAGAGAGAGAGAGAGAGAGAGAGGGTTGCTCGTCCGTCGCCCCACCACCGGTGGAGATCGAGGTCGCCGAAAGGACAAGCAGGTGGAGATCAGCATTCACCATGCGGCACTACCACATCCGCCACCCCACTGCCGCTCGTCCTCCTCCCCACCACCAAGCTGGGTCAGATCGGTGTTCTTTTTTTTTTTTCTTTTTTCTTTTTTTTTTTTCATATTTGCTTGTTCTTATTCAAATTTATTTTAAGTATTGGATTTTTTTTTTTTGTGTTTTCTGTTTGGATTATGTGAGAAACGGGATCAGATTGGCTTGTTCTTTTTTTTTTTTTTTTTTTTTTCATATTTGCTTGTTCTGATTCAACTTTATTTTAAGAATCAGATTTTTTTGTGTGTTTTATGTTTGGATTATGTGAGAAACGGAGAGAATGAGAGAAAAAAAAAATCTGGAGGAGAGAGAAAGAATTGATATAATAGTAGCTGGGATAATTTTTTAAGCAAAAGAATTGATTTGAAGTTGCTACAGTATTCTCTAGATTTAGAGAAGTACTGTAGCAACTTCAAAAAAAATTTGGAGAATCTATGCGTTTAGAGAATCCGCTGGAGCATGAACAGTAACATTTGGTGTTCCAAAAATAGATATACAATGACTGTTGGAGATGCTCTAAGACCTTTACTCTGAAACACCCATAGAGCTTAGGCTGGGGCAGAGCTTCTATTTATGTTTGAATTTGTTGAAAAATATTGCCATAGTAAGGTTTACGCAAATAAGATGGTCATTAGTTGTTCAATTTCTTTTTTTTTTTTTTTTTTTTTGAGAATATATTAGCAATTCAACTTCCAAATTCAAGTGTAATAACTTCGTCTTCCCCCAATTTCGAAGAAGGAAATAAATTTCAATCTTTATGAAATGGCAATTGGTACGAAAAAATGAAGTAAATACACCCCTCACCAAAAAAAAAAAAAAAAAAATCTCTTCTCCAAATATTAAGTCAAAGCTGAAAATGGCAATGAATAAGAAAGAATTATGTAGCTGCCCCCAAATTCAGTGTTGACTAGAGAGTAGTATTTAACAAATAAAATGTCTATTTGGTTGTGTTGTTTAAACAACAGTTTTTGTTGTTTAAACAATACAACATATATTTCTACAACACTTTTTTATTCACACATATTTTCACAACATTACCAAACGGATTCATTGTGACAAAACAACTTTAAATAAAAAGTTCTTTAGTGGTTGGAGCGTTTATAACAAATTATCGTCATAAAGTGCTTTTTTTTTTGAGAATCAAGACCAATCTTTTTTTTTTTTTTTTTTTTTTTTTTTTGGAGAATCAAGACCAATCTTTATTGAATTCAAAAAAAAAAAAGACCAATCTTTATTAACTATGGCTGTGAAAATCAGCCTGTAGTATATCTGCAATTTCTAGTGGTACATCTTCCATTCAGACTTGTAAAGAAGAAAATAAAATTGCTTTTTTCGCTAGCGAGTGAGGTATAATATTACAATGCCTTCATACATGAGAATATGATAAGTTTGAAAAATAAGAGGCTAAATACCGTATGTCTTTCACAATGTGGCCAAAATGTGATAGCTTATGTGAATCTAATCTAAGAGCGCCAATAAGGACCTGTGAGTCTCCTTCTAATACGCCCCAGGTGAAACCCGTTTCGTGTGCCAATTCCAGTGCCCGTCTTGCTGCCAAAGCCTCCACTTCTATTGCCATGCAAGGGAGGGGAATTCTTTGTGAGAGAGAGACCATGACTTGCCCCTCACTGTTTCGGATTACCACCCCGATTCCTGCATAATTTTTTGCTTTGAAAAGTGCGCCATCAAAGTTGATTTTGTACTGTGAACTCTCTGGTGGCTGCCACTGTGTTGGAGGTCTCCCTACAAGTAATACCGTGGAGTTATTGTGCAGAGAAAAGTCGTGCAATCTGTTGCGGGCTTGATTTAACAGTTGGTCGAGAGTGCCACAGCTCTTGCCCAGCCGTAAATCATTTCTTCTATTCCATAGAGCCCACACCACCGTAGCAAACAATTCCGAATTTCTGTTTTCTACAAGAATACAACCGGTGAGGTCGATGAAAGTTGTCGCTCGTCATAAACTGCTCTGATTCCACATTGGTACCGTGGACCAAAGCTCTTCAAGTTTTGGACAGAGATAGGGAGCATGGAGGACATCTTCATGCTGTGATTGGCAGCATTCACAGTATTCGTCGGTAAGAATTTTTCATCTCATCAAGTTCTGTTTCGTAGGTAGGGAATTTTTCTTTGCTCTCCATGCCAAGTTTTTTACTTTGCTTGGTACTTTTAAATTCCACGTCCCTTGCCGTAGTGGTTGCAGCAACTGTGTTTCGGATTGCCCAGGTTGCTGATATTGAGCTTCCATCTGCAGAAATTTGTATCCTGATTTAACTATGTATTCACCAGTGGCAATGTGAGGCCAGGTTAGTTTATCAGGCTGGTCTGTATGGCAGAGAGGCATATTCTTCACCACGGTTGCTTCGAAACTCAGCAGTGTTGCATCTATCAAATCTATTTTCTAGCTCCTTCGGTCTTCATCAATGAATTTACTCACCTTAGCATCCATCAGGTCGTCCACTCTTTGCGATAGAATTTTTGGGGAGTGTTTTTGAGGCAGCCAACTATCTCCCCAAATAGCCACTAATTTCCCATCCCCAATTCTCTAGCTTGCCCCCCTATTAATGACATCTCTCCCCCTAATAATGCTTTTCCATGCATAAGACGACGAATTTGGACATGTGGCTTCCATAATTGAACAATGTGGGAAAATTTGCACTTTAAAAATCTGGTAAAACAGCGAAGATTTATCATGTAGGAAGCGCCAAGTCTGCTAAGCCAGTAGTGCATCATTGAACCTTGATAGGTCCTTGAAACCCATACCACCTTGCGTCTTCGGCTTACATAAATCTTCCCATTTAATCCAATGGACCTTTCAACTATCCCCCCTATGTCCCCAAAATAATCTTCGAATGAGAGCTTCAATATCGTGACACAAGCCAACCGGGAGTTTAAAGCATGACATTGTATATGTAGAGAGTGCTTGAGCTATCGCCTTAATTAAAATTTTCCTCCCTGCTTGTGATAGGAGCTTATCCTCCCACCCTTGAAGCTTCTTCCATGCTCTTTGCTTGATGTTGTCAAAACTTTCCTTCTTCTTATGACCTATGAAGCTTAGTAGTCCCAAATACTTTTCATACTGTTAGACCACTGTTACCCCGCGAGCATCCTTTATTGAAGTTTGTATTTGTTAGGAGGTTGATTTGCTGAAAAATAGAGTCATTTTTCCTCCATTAATTTGTTGTTCAGATGCTCGTCCATATGTGGCTAGGATCTCCAAGAGCTTCTCACACTCACTTGTTTTTGCCCTACAAAAAATAAGGCTGTCATCTGCAAAAAGAAGATGAGATATTTTATTAGGTCCATTCCGACATATTGACACACCCCTTATATCTCCATTCTCCTCTGCCTTTTTTAATAATCCATGGAAACCCTCCGTGCATAGCAAGAATAGATATGGAGATAGTGGATTTCCTTGGCGAAGACCCCTAGTGGATTGAATTTGATCATGTGGCACCCCATTGATCATCACCGAGCTATGTGGCTTTGGAAATAAATTGCATCATTAGATTTGTCCATGTTTCACCAAATCCCAATTTCAATTTCTCCATATACTACCATTCCACTTTGTCATAAGCCTTGCTCATGTCAAGTTTAAGCGTTATATAACCTGTCTCTCCAGAACTTGATTCCTCATATAGTGGAGGGTTTCGAAAGCCAACATAATATTATTAGAGATCAACCTGTCTGTCATGAAAGCACTTTGTTGCTCCGAAACTAGCTGGGGTAAAATCTTCTTAAATTTGTTTGCCAACACTTTCAAGAAAATTCTGTACAAAACATTGGTGAGACTAATAGGGCGATATTGTGAAACATATTCTGGATTTTAACTTTAGGAATCAAAGTTATAAATGAATGACACAATGATTGAGGGAGATTACCAGAATTTAAATACAATAAAATGGCATCAGCAACATCGCTACCTACCAAGGACCAGTAGTGTTGATAAAAAGAGGCGGCATACCATCCGGTTTGAGTGATTTTAGAGGTGTCATCTATTTCAAAGCATTTTCTACTTCTTCGGCCTTAAATTTAGAGATTAATTCTTGGTTCATCTCTGATGTCACAACCCGAGGAATTTGTGCCAAGATATCATCAAAGCTATTCAAGTGTTAAGTGGTGAAAAGGTCTTGATAAAAATCCAACATAGTATCTACCACACAGCCTAGGTGTGTACCCCACTACTCAGTGTTGTCATACAGCCCTTTAATGTAATTTCTTCACCTACGTTGCGATACCTTGCTATGAAAAAACTTCGTATTCCTATCGTCATCTTTCAGCCACTGTATTTTTGCCCTCTATCCCCACAGCTGTGCTTCTCAGTCAAGGAGTGTATTAATCTCCTTTTCTAATTTTTTTCAAGAGGTGAGCCGAGCCCCCATTGAGTGCTACTCTCTCGGCTTGGGCAAACTATTTTTTTTTTTCTCCAATTCTCTTCATTCGTTCCGAAAACAAGTTTTACTCCACTTCATCAATTCTTTCCCACAAGTTTCTATCTTCTTTATCACCTTGCCTCCAACCGGATCTGTATATGCTTTTTGCCAAACAACTTCAACTGTTTCCCCGCAACCCCTTTCACTCATCCACATCTTCTCAAAACGAAAAGGCCTTTGTTGTTTGCACTTCATCCCTTCTGAAACAATCCATAATGGTTTATGATCCGAAGTAGTAACATCTAGATGATGAATTTGTGCATCCGGATACATGGAAAACCAATCACTCATTGCCACAGCCCTATCCAATCTCTCCCATATTGTGAAGTTGTCAAAGTGTTTATGCCAAGTAAATCTCGGTCCCACAAATCGAAAGTCCATAAATCCACATTCATCAAAAAAATGTCCCTAAAAGCTTGCATCTGTGCATGAGGTTGTATTCTACCACCCAATTTTTCGGACTACTTTATAATTTCATTAAAGTCACCCGCACATAACCAAGGTGCATTACTTCGGCTTTTCAATTTTCTCAAACATGCCCAAGCTTCATGTCTGAGTTGGGTGTCTGGCTTTCCATAAAATCCTGTAAATCTCCACTCCCCTTCTTTGTTCTTTTTTATTGTAGCATCTATGCGATTTTTTGAAAATGTCTCACTTGTTATATCGAAGTCTTCCTTCCAATATATCACCAATCCCCCTGACTTATTTCTCCTAGTGCCACAAATCTATTTTTAAACTTTAAACGATCATGAATTAAAATTAGCCTAGCTTCGTCCATCCATGTTTCGGCTAAAAACACAACAGAGGGATCTTTTTCCCACACTAACTCTACAAGCTGATTTTCTGTACATTGGTTCCCAAACCCCGGACAGTTCCAACATAAAAGACTCATTGCTTCTATCAGGGCTGCGAACCAACCTCCGCCAATATCTAATTGTTACCTTTTCCATCCTGAGAAACAATTTTCTTTTCCTTCTGTAACTTAGATTGACCTCCAATGTGTCGTGTACTCCTTTTTGAACCCACTACCTCTGCCATAACAACATCAATCCCAGGGATGGACCTAGCCAATCGTTTCAATGTAGCTGCACTCCCTGTAGGGATGTTTGTGTTTTCGGGTAAAGTAGAGCGTGGTGCACGAGTTGGTATTGCTTGTGGTTGTGCACGTGATTGAGTGGACTGGATCGAGCCAACTGTATCTAATTCTTTATAGTTGATTCTTTAATAAAATCCTCACTTACCTTTTTCTCAAAAATAAATAACATTTTAATAAACTCCCAATTTAGTTGGATTTATATAAGGGTATTAGAATTCATTGGGTGTGGTTGTACTTATTCTTAAATATGTGATAAGATGATATGGCATGTTGAGATTGGAGGGATAAAACATGGGTTTTACACCACATCCTTACAGAATTTAATCTCTTTTATTTAAACTAGTTATAGACTCAAGCTACGCGTGGGAATATATGATTAATTTGTAGTGTGATATAAT
This sequence comes from Quercus lobata, assembly GCF_001633185.2. Lineage (NCBI taxonomy): Eukaryota > Viridiplantae > Streptophyta > Magnoliopsida > Fagales > Fagaceae > Quercus > Quercus lobata. The sequence continues at coordinate 586,336 of NC_044909.1, read as the reverse complement.
GTATGATTAATTCTCTAAAAATTATTGAAGATAATTTTTTTTCCTTAAAAATTGATCTATTTCTATCTCTCTATCACTACAAATATATCATTCTATATTTTGGGTTTTTTTTTGGAAAAAATTGGGTGTGTTTGATTGATATTATTCTTTTTTCAACTGGTCTATATTCTTCAAACTTTTGTCATAGTGTGTTATGTTTTTTTTTTTTTTTTCTCTCTACAACTAAACTTTTTAAGTTTCAAATTAATTATTTAAATTTCTCATTCTCTTAAGGAGATTATCATGATAATCAAACTTCATCACAAATTTACAATTGTAATTGGTAGGCGCATTCAAATACATAGTCATGTAGATTGTATTTCAATATAAACTCAAATTCTCATTTCCAAAATATCTAAGAATTAAATCAAACCAAAACTATAAGAGGGAGAGGGAGAGGGAGAGTACATGTGATGAGGAACTCAAAAAACATACCACCAAAATGCATCAACCCAAATCAAAAAAAAAAAAAAAAAAAAAAAAAAAAAAAAAAAAAACACAAAAATTCATCAATCTAAAGTAGAGTTGCAAGAAAGAATAAATGTGAGAGAGAGAGAGAGAGAGAGAGCGAATAATTAATCACCTTTTTTGGGAAAAAAATGTGAGAAAAATAACAAAATTATATAAAAGAAAATGAGTAGAAGAATACTCAAAAGAAAATGTCTAGTGGTAAATAACAAATTATCCAAGTTATGATACATAATAAAGTAACATTATATCATTATATATAATGTCATTGGATAACATTTAACAATAAAATTAAAAAGATAACAAATTAAAATACAACCAAATCGCATCAACCCAAAGTAGATTTCAATACAAAAATTCATAAACCTGAATTAGAGGTGAAATAAGTAATTAAAAATCCAACAAAAGAAAGAAAGAAAAAAAAATTATATATATATATATATAGAGAGAGAGAGAGAGAGAGAGAGAGAGAGAGAGAGAGTATTCACCTTTTTGTTTTGATACAAGATAGAAATTCTAGTCTAATCTAATCTAAGTGTATATGTGTGTGAAGTTCTCTTCTGGAGATTTGAACTTCGGCCCTTACCCACCACACCCCACAAGCACTTATACTTGTGGAGTGACTATCACATTAAGGGTATGCAGATTCACCTTTTTGTTTGGGCAAAATATGAATTGAATGGAAGAGAGAAAAATAATTTTTATAGTAAATAAAATGGGGAGAAGAAGAGTTGAAATAAAAAGAAGATGAAGGGATGTGTGAAGCTCTCTTCTGGAGACTTGAACTCCGGCCCTTACCCACCACACCCCACAAGCACTTATACTTGTGGAGTGACCCTCACATCAAGGGTGTGTGGATTCACCTTTTTGTTTGGGCAAAATATGGATTGAATGGAAGAGAGAAAAATAATTTTTATAGTAAATAAAATGGGGAGAAGAAGAGTTGAAATAAAAAGAAGATGAAGGGATGGACGAATTGTAAGGTTAAAGTCTAGTATTAAGGAGATAAACAGGTAAAAGTAGAGGAAATGTTGGAGAAAGTGTAATTATAAGGTGAGAAAATAATAAAGAGAAAAATAATTAAAAATGAGAGAGAAAATGTTGGAAATAAATGGATGATGGGGTCACTGATGTGGCTTAACATGAGCATAGCAACAATCTACGATTTAGCTTTTAGAAATATACTCGTCGTAGACCCACGCGATACGTGAAAATATATAATTATTTTGTAATATAGTATAATGTATAATTCTACTTAGTTGTTTGCAAATATCGGGAGTATTAATGCTCTAACATGCATATATAAGGTTTGGTTAGGATCCGCTTATTTTGTTGAAACTAAAAACTTTTTGCTAAAAGTACTAAAGATAAAGGTAAAAATTTGTTGAAATAGTACAGTAAAACCCATGAATAGTATCAAAAAGTGCAGTGGAACCCATGAATAGTAGCAAAAATAAGTTAAATAGTAAAATAAGTTAGCAAAAATAATTTTTGTCAAACTCACACATAGTACAATATGTTACTTCCCCTTGATATGTTACTTCGAAGTAAATTTAGACTTTGAGTAAATCTAGTGCCACAACAATTTCCACAACTTTTGCCATAATTTGCCTATATGTCGAGTTGTAAGTGGTGAAAATAAAATAATAAGTCCATGTGGGTCTATGATTCTACCACTCATGGGTCACCATGTGGCAAAGTTGTAGAATTAATTGTGGTGCCAAAATTACTCTTAGACTTTAGATAACACCGCGTACATCCTCATAATTCAAACCTGATATGTGAATTCGGCGGGCCCTTTCTTTCTCTGTCGACCACACCCCATGACCACGACTATTCATAAACTGATCACACGGAATAAGTTGTTATAGATCTTTTGAAATGGCAGCAGTCAGCAGGAAAAAAAAAAGTGCAAACATGTTCTAACCCAACATGACTTTATGGTTTTTTAAGTACAGCCATTATCAGTTATTCAATTCTCCTTAAATTTATTTGTTCTTATGTTACTTGGAGAAGTCTTAACACTTCCTAATTTTCCTTTATTCTCTACAAATGCTAGGTTAGGGTTTCCAACCCTTAGAGCATTCTCCTCCGAGAATGCAAAAGATACGCAGGTTGCGTCCCAAAACACCACTTTATATATTTTACATTCTCACTTAATAATAGTTACAATACATCATGTTAGAGATATATTAGGCTTGGGCCTATGCTAATGAGCTAATATATCTCTAACATTAGCACACCATATTGAATATGCTAGTATGGATGCGAAAGCGGAAGCGGAAGCATAAAGTATAGAACACAATGACACACAAAGGTTACATGGTTCAACCTAAGGCTTACGTCCACAGAGGAAACGCTAAAGGGCTACATCTTTAATATATTAGAGAGTAGTACAAATTATGTGTTACAATGAACCATAACATGGGTATATATAGTAGACTAAACCCTAGATTAATAGACTTATAGTACAAGTAAGGAACTTGGTTTGCACACAAAGTAGTATTAGGCTTGAGCCTATGCTAATGGGCTAATATATCTCTAACACTCCATACATCTCATTCTTTATTTTACATCTCATCCTATTAAATTAATATTAAACCCACACCACACCAACAATCTAACATCATGACAACAGCCAAACAACTCAACCCAGTCAAAAATACACCCAATTGCTGCCACGACAACCACAAAAATTGGCAACAACCACCACTAATAGTAGCCAAACTCAGCCAACAAAACCACTAAAACCAAACCCACCAACAGCAGGACCAATGACCTCCACAGCCATAACAACACCACACCAAGTCGCGAACACCTCAACAACCTAAAATCTCATATAACCACCACCAAAACCCAAATCGCAACCCCCATTTCATGTTCCTCACAAGTCATGCTCCTCCTTAGAACCCAAACCTAAAGTAATCATGCTCCTCCTCCACAAATCAAAACCCAAACCATACAACCACCCCCGTGCTCCTCCACCGTCACAACAATGACCTAAAGTTATTGCTAATCTAAACCAAAGTGTGAGAGAGAAGAGAGACAAAGATAGACACAGAGAGAGAGAGAGAGAGAGAGAGAGAAAGTTCACTATTAATTAAAAATTTAGTCTTTCCTTTCATTCTTTAAAACCTTTTTTGTGGATTCCAAATCTCTATCTTGAGGATTTCATAACTCTAATTTGAGGATTCAAAGCTTTCAAAGATTTAGTTGTGCTAATGCTTCATTTGTTATCATTTTGTAAACACCATATTTTGTAACTAGAAAACAAAATTTCAAGGTTGGGGATAAAATGGTCATTTCACACATCCAATGACAAATTTGTCATTCTATTTCATGCTCATAATTTTGTTTTTTGTTTTTTTTTTTTTATATATAAAATAAAATATCATATTTGACTTAAGATGAAACTTTGCATCATAATAGGCCACTATGGAATTCAATGGCAAAGTGGTCATTTTCTAGGTGTAAATTGAAATTTTTTTATCAAGTCATTAAAGAATGATTTTTTTATTTTTTTATATTGAGAGAGTTTCAACTTATGGCGTCCAATAACTCTTTATTATCAAACTAAGACACCAATCAGTTTTTGATATAGGTAGGGATTGAACCCAATATCTCTTATACAACCATCAGAAATTTTACCAATTGAGCTAACTGGAACTCACTAAAGAATGGTTTTTATAATTGCATCATAATGGGTCATTATGAAATTTAGTGACAAAACGATCATTTTCTAGGTGAAAATTAGAGTTTTAATCAAGTCATGTTAAAGAATGATTTTCATTGGTTGATCAAGTCATGTGAAACAATGATCTTCTAACTCAAGTTCTATCACACGACTTGAGCGTACATAGCAAACTTGGAAAAATGCAATATTACCACAATGAGCTTTGCAAAACCCAATTTTGCCGCAATGGAATCTTCCAAAGAACTTGTTAAAAGAAAACTCAAATACCTTTGAAAACTTTTTTCAATAAGTTTCATTGACCAAGATAGGAGGAGGAAGAAAAGCAAAAGCTCAAACCCAAACCCTTTATCTCCCACTCATGTGTTTTCTTAGGTCCGTTTGGTAAGAAATTTCTAGTAACATTATTTAAGTGTTATGAAAATATATGTGAGTGAAAAAAGTGTTGTAGAAATATATGTACAGTTGTTTAAACAATAATACCAAATAGGCCCTTAGTTGCTTGGAATTTCCAACTACTTTATTTTTTGGGTATACGTAGTACGTGTATAGGTAATTGAAATGCTAGCAACTCAGTTTACAGAAAGCCTTGAGAAATTGGGCCGAAAACAAAGTTAATAAGCTAGCCCCTTATGGCCTAGACCATGCAAGGCCCAGAAGAAGCCTATATTTTGTGTCCTCGGGAGATCAGAAAATTAGGCTTAAAGTTATAAGTTTAATACAACTTACCAAGAAATATATATATATATATATATATATATATATATATATACTAGCGTTGGTTGCACGTGCAAGGCACGTGCTACCCCAGTAATGAGAAAATTAATATAAATTTTGTGTGTGAAATCATGAATTTTGGCTCACCTAATTTAATTATATTAAAAAAGAAGTTCAAGAATACAACAAAATATCACAATATTTTCACAATATCTTCATTTTTAGGATCCGAATAGATATTTTTTTATTTTATTTGAGAGAAATGCTACATTCATAACATTTTTAGAACAAATTCTAAATGACAAATTATTATTGGTTTTAAACTAATAACATTGATATTGTTATTCTCAAAACATTTATTTTCAGTTGTGGTTGGTCATAGTCTCATTTTTTTTTTTTTCAATTTGTAAGAAATTGATACTTCAATATTTGTAAAAATATTGTAATATTTGTTGTGTTAGTATAACAATATATATGCTAGC